>NW_022589718.1:18504773-18717423 GCF_004348235.1 Phoca vitulina
GAAGGAAGGAAGGAAGGAAGGAAGGAAGGAAGGAAGGAAGGAAGGAACAACTTCCCAGGTTTTTAGGAGTCATACATCACTTCTGCCCACATTCCACTGGTGAGACCTAACTTCCAGGGCTCCTGTCAGCTGCAGAGGAGATTGATGTGGTCAAGCTATGTGCCCAGAAGGAAGAGGAAACTGAATCTGGTGAAGACACGAAGTGTAGGCTATAGACATGACTTTAGAGTGAAACCAGACAGTATGGTTGTGTTTTTTCCCAGACACATTCAGCTGCATGGATGATATGAAACATATATGTAGAGTTGGATTTGACCAGGATGTGGGGTTTGCAGGGCAAGCACAAAGAAGCAAGTGAGAAGCAAGGAAGGAGAGGGTGTGAAAAACTAGATGACTATTATCTTTGACCTTTGAATTTAATTTGAAAAAGAAGGCACATGAGAAGGGAGACTGGAGGAAGTAAATAGGTGGCAGGGTCAATGGACTTTTTAAAAAAATATATAGTTTTTTGACGATGTGGTAAAGGTTAGAAGAATTATCTGGTGTTAATTATGTTTTCAAGTTTCACTGAGGCCTGTCACATTTATATGAATAGCAAAAGTCTGCATAAAATGGCAGAGCTATTCTCCAGTTACTGATTTCAGCAAGATTAAAAATAGAAAAGAAAAAAAAAACAGTAATAGGTATTTGAAGAACAGAGGGTTTTATGTTCTCTTTGATGATGATCCATTAAAATATTTTGCCCATGGTTTCTTATTGACTTAATTTGCATTCCTTTTATTCTCCAAAGAAATAGGACACAGGATGCAAGACTACTTTTATTGGTTTTCTTGTCAAGGTTCTGGGGACATCCAACTTAGATGCGAACTTTTAATTGTATTGTTAGCAGGCATTAAAGTGCATCTTAAGTTGAAATGTATTTGCTGCCATGTATATAAAACTTATAAACAAATAAGTACTCAATGTAAAATTATCTGAGTTTTTCGTCCAGCGGATTGTAGACTAAAAGTTTCAAAAGAATCACAAACAGTAAATATTTAGAGGGTGTTGTGGAAAAATTCTGAAGACCTTTTTGTGTTTATTAACTGTGTCTACAGGAATCAAAATCTGAAGGAAATGATAGTGTACACATTGATATAACTACTAGTAGCACAATTTTGAAAAATTGTGCTTGATTCTAATATGTCCATTTGCTTATTAAAGAAATAGTCTCAGAGATAACAATAGGTAGATTTGTGACTGCTATAAAAATATGGCCAGGTTATCATTAGGTCATAGGCTTCATCTATCTCAATTAGGTTCCTACTGAGAAAATACATGTACTCCTAGCCATCCACACCTCAGTAGTGGCCATTGGTCCCAAGAAGGGCAACTTATTGGGCAAGGGAGAACTGTGGGTGCTCAGATCACTCCCAGTGGCAGAAAATCAACAGATAACTGTTGCTAGAAGTATATGAATGGTGATACTTAAAATATGTTTTGTCTTATTCCATTGATTCCAATATCCCATGAAAAGTAAGATGGACTGTGAATTTCAGTAATGCTAAGAAAAAAAAAATGCTACCGTTAATGCAGGACACAATTCTTTCAATCACAGAATTTATGTTTTATACTTGCTGGAAGAGTTTGCTTAGATTTAGACACTGTACTCTAACCAAAAGAAAACATAATGGAACAAGATTGGTTAAAATGTTCCTGAAAGTTCTTGCAATTTGGATTCTGAGTCATCTGAAATAGCTTTCAACTTAAGATAGCTGAGTCCTCTGCACCATTAAGAGTATCGGTGATGCAGCATTTATTTATTAAAAAAAAAACAAAACTGAAAAAACAAAATGTATCATTCCTATCTGGGGTTTTCCTCTGAGCCTCTGATGCCATCCTACAAATTTTCATGCTTTCTTTCCTGAGCTTACCAGAATACATCAGGTAATAGCAACCACCTCACAACTATTTTCTTGGTGGCAGCAATTGAAAAATTGAATTGAAAAATATGCTGTAAATTTTAAGGCGTATTTTAATGTTTACATTAAAAATGATGTCAAACATAAAAATGTAAATGATTGAAATGTAAAAATTATATGTTTCTTAGAATCTATGAAATATGATATGTGGGAAAATGGAATGCTCTTCACTTGACAATTTTATATTGAGTACCTGGTATCTATATATTCCTGGACTAGATCAAGATAGCTTATTCCATGATATGAGAGACATTACCTTTTAGACTTCCAATATTTTTCTTTGGTCATTCAACATTAACGTCATCAAAGCAGTATGTTAAGGCAGTATAACGAAGTGTGAAGAGTACAATCTCTCTGCAGCTAGACTACCTGGGTCTAAAATCTGGCCCTGCCATTATTCACTTTGTGACTTTGAGCAAGTTACTTAACCTCTCTGTGTCTCAGTTCCCTCACAATAATAGTATCTATCTCATTGGGTTCTTGTGAGGACTACATGAGATAGTAACCATAAAGTAATTAGAACAGTGCCTGGACATAGAAGGCTTTTGTATTATTTTAGTCCTATGTTAGAAAACTATGTATATATTGTTTGGAAATTTGGGACTTTTTCAAAAGAATTTACTTATCATTGCTATTTAGTCTAATGGAGCATCAGCAGGTGTCTCCTGCCACAGTTAAGGGATTAAGAACTCAATTTAATTTTTGACAGACTTATGTTTAGTCTTTCTCTGACAGAGTATATGTGTGGTATTCCTACCAAGTTCCATGATTAAAAAAAAAAAAACTTTCTTTTAGAAGGATGCAGAGACATCCTTTGCAAGAACAAATTCACGTTTAAGTATGAGTAGTAAATTAAGGAAGTGAAAAAGATGTAGTTTTCAATCTACTAAAATGTAAATATAGATGCCTCATTTTTAAATACCTCCATGCAATTTATTTCTAGGAAATATACTTTCTGATTCAACAGTTGGTTGATTTTTAGGGCATTTTGGTTACTGATAGGCTTTAAGTGATTTGAATTTGTTCAAGTCCATAAATATCCACTTGCCCAGAAGTTGAATGAAAAATTTGCATTTATGTTAACATGCAAATACATAATATGTCCTTATTGTTTGCTCATTTCAATTATCTAAAGAGTTGCCTTAAGCAAAATCTTTCCCTTGAGCAAACCAAAGATTTCAGATTGCCTCTGGACTTAGAGATTCACCAGTGTTAAGTATTAGTGAATAATTGTACAAAAATATTCATGAATACCTAGAGATGTGCTGAAAGCCCAGTGGCCCAGAATTCAAGTATACAGAGGATGCAGACTACATACTTAATACTAACAGTGAAGTTAGCTCTGTGCAAATTGTTACTAAGTATGAAAAAAGTAAGATATATTGGTTACTAAGTATGAGAAAATATATGTTGATTATCCACAGATTGCTTATCATTTAGTTGCTAAAAAAATACATCAAGAAACAAATAAGATGCACACAAACACACAAATTAAATGCTGTAATAATTAAAGCACAATTAATACAGATAATGAGACAATGATGTGGTATAAAAAGGTATTAATTGAATAATAAACTAATAATAAACTAATCAGTAAATGATTTGCACATAAAAACCTTGCGAGGAAAGTGACTGTGAACCTTCAAGGGAGGTATCACGCAGGAGGTGGATCAGGAAGATGGATAGAATATTAGTAAATAGAGAGATGATGAAAGGGAATTCTAATAGGGGGAAGAACAGGAGGAAATCCATGGACATAATCATGAAAGGTCTTGGGGGCTGGGTAGGGAGAGATAGTAAGGAAGTCAGCATCCTGAATCAGATGGAGGTTCTGGAGGAAATAATAATAAATAATATTTAGTACAGTTGACCCTTGAACAACATGGGTTTGAACTGTGTAGGTCCACTTATACATGGATTTTTATTTTTTATTTTTTTAAAAGATTTTATTTATTTATTTGACAGAGAGAGACACAGCGAGAGAGGGAACAGAAGCAGGGGGAGTGGGAGAGGGAGAAGCAGGCTTCCCGTGGAGCAGGGAGCTCGATGCGGGGCTCGATCCCAGGACCCTGGGATCATGATCTGAGCTGAAGGCAGACGCTTAACGACTGAGCCACCCAGGCGCCCATACATGGCTTTTTAAATAGTATAGTACTGTAAGTGTATTCTCGTCCTTATGATTTTCTTTTTCTTTTTAACCCATCCCCCCACCCACCTCCCCTCTGACAATCACAAGTTTGTTGTCTATAGTTAAGTCTTTTTTTCATCATTTGTTTTGTTTCTTAAATTCCACATGAATGAAATTATATGGTATTTGTCTTTCTCTGACTGACTTATTGCACTTAGCATTATATTCTCTACTCCATCCATGTTGTTGCAAATGGCAAGTTTTCATTACTTTTTTTTTTTTTTTAAGATTTTATTTTTAAGTAATCTCTACCCCCAAGGTAGGGCCCGAACTTATAACCCTGAGATCAAGAGTTAGATGCTCTACTGACTGAGCCAGCCAGGCGCCCCATGTTATCATTCTTTTTTACGGCTAAGTCAACCTTATGATTTTTTTAAAATAATTTTTATTTATTTATTTGACAGAGAGAGACAGTGAGAGATGGAACACAAGCAGGGGGAGTGGGAGAGGGAGAAGCAGGCTTCCCGCTGAGCAGGGACCCCGATGCGGCGCTTGTTCCCAGGGCCCCGGGTTCATGACCTGAGCCGAAGGCAGATGCCCAACAACTGAGCCACCCAGGCGCCCCAACCTTAGGATTTTCTTAATAACATCATCCTTTCTCTAGTTTTACCTTATTGTGAGAATATGTACCAAATACAAAATATGTGTAAATCAACTGTTTATGGTTATTGGTAAGGCTTCTGGTCAACAGTAAGCTATTAGTAGTTCTTTTTTTAGGGAGTCAAAAGTTAAATGTGGATTTTAGACTGCACAGGGTTGGCCTTAACCCTGTGTTGTTCAAGGGTAAACTGTATTAAAGATTGAGTCAAAATTCAAAGATCCTTAAAAGAGGTAAATGTGTTTTCACTAAGTACAGTAGACTATTAGGAACTTACAATTTTTGAATGGGGCAGCCACATGAAAAAGTGAAAAGTTGGCTTGAGGGGTGCCTGGGTGGCTCAGTCGTTGGGCGTCTGCCTTCGGCTCAGGTCATGGTCCCAGGGTCCTGGGATCGAGCCCCACATCAGGCTCCCTGCTCGGCGGGAAGCCTGCTTCTCCCTTTCCCACTTCCCCTGCTTGTGTTCCCTCTCTCATTGTGTTTCTCCCTGTCAAATAAATAAAATCTTTTAAAAAAAGAAAAAAAAAAGAAAGAAAAGTTGGCTTGAAGCTCAACCCAACAGCAATGTATAGGAGAAATTCCAGCAAGGAAAGGAGAGGTACAGGAAGAGCAACTAGAACTGGGAACAGAAGAATCTGTCAGCAGTCTCTGCAAGATAATCTATACCTATTCCAGGGCAAATGCTAGACAGAGTCATGCCTTTCTAAGATTCAACAAACTCCACTTCTTTTGGCATCCTGCCTCTCTATTTCTCATCCTTTGAGCAATGAGTTCAAATCTCTTGACTCAGGTAAATTACATCTCAGCCCCTTATTAACGAACTTGTAGATAGCATCACTAAATGTTTCCTAAAAATGAGTGCTACAAATTATAAAATAGCAAGCTTAGCATTGTTTCTGGGGAAAATTCCAGAATAAATTGTCTTAATAAATAAATTGTCTTAATAAATAAATTGTCTTAATGTGGAAGAAGGGCTAACACAGGCCCATAATTAGCAAGTCATGAGGAAACCTCATTGCCTCTTCTGGTAACATTTTCAGAAGAAAGAGGAAGAGGTGCTAGATACATTGAATCTAAATTTCAGTGAGGCGGCTTACCCAGTGTATCTGGTGAACTTTCAACACGAACGGCCCCTACGATGAAGGACTGCTTTTCCCCAGTTAGCAGCCATCTTTGGACAAATATAACCTGGAGGGAGGTCTGTAGGGCTCCTACAAGGTTCAGTCTTTGGCTGTGCCCTAGTTTAGGAGTCAGATTCCTAAATTATCTTAACAATTTAGATAATAGAGAGAATTGAAGATGAGTTTTAAGAGAGATAACAGAAGGTCTCATTCTTTGAGTTGGGCCACCCATTACATAAGTGTATGCTGGGAATACTTGAATACTGAGGATATAATGGACAGAATAGCAATACATGCATTTTAACTATTCTCCTGAGAACAAATGCCCACTTCAGGTCATTGGATATAGTAATAATGCTCATAGTGAAAATTCAGGTAATAAAATGAGAAGGGAGATATTACGGGACAAGATAGATCTTTGAAGCACCCTGGCATAGATAGCTCTCAGCAATGAGTCCTGGAAGGGTGGCCTCTTCTATCCTAAAGGACTGTGCAGTTTTCTGGTGCCACCTATTGGGAAACTTAATTCAAATGGTAATTTCCCCCAAATGACAGTTCATTCAATACAACTCTTAGGTCAAGGCTTTTATCCACATTTTAACCTCTAGTGCCTGGAACATAACATACTTATTCACAAACTCACAATTCAGAGCTTTCCCAATAACTAAAAGCCCTCACGGAGTAGCTGCCTGTAATTCAGTGCCATTCAAATGATATATAAGTGAGTTACATAGTTTAGACTGATTTTGTGTTTACAGCAGAATTGGAGATTTACAGTGCCTAACGACATTAGCTCTCTAAAGTTACACATGAAAGGGAAAAAGCAAATTTTTTATTTCTGTTTTTGTTGCTCCAAAATATTTTTTCTTTTATTTCATTGCAGAATGAAATCTAAGATGTGAAGGCCAGAAACTGAAATTCCCAGTTAGTATTTTAGAACTTGCTGTTAAAAGAAACATAATAAATTCAGCAGTAACTCCCATATAATGTAATCATTAGCTGTAAGGGACCGCCACTCACTGCTGACTACTACTATTAATGAAGGCACCTACAGAGTTTCTCTCTTTTAAAAACTCTGTCAGGTTTTTTTCCATTTGCTCTTTGGAAGCATGAGGTAGTGGAATAAGTGCAACTGTGAAAACATTCATCAGGATTTGGGTTGTTCATGGTAAGGGTAACCGTCCCACCTCTTCTTTCCACCAAGTTAGCGCTTTGGTTTCTGTACAACCGGAGAATAAAGAAATCAAGTCTTGAAATGTACATGCTCAAAGGACAGCAATATAAGATTTAGCAAACACAAAAAATGAGTTGAAAGAAAATAGAAGCAGAATATATACTCATGTTATGTTCCAATGGCTTGTAGGTAATTAGTCAACATTCACTGAGCCCTATCACACGGAAAGCATTGTATTAGCCATGACTAAATACAAATGCATACAAAACACAAATATGAACTAAAACATGAAAAGCAAACATCACAAACTACTGTGTCCGTTTATTCTATCACGTGATGTCCTTTGTTTTTTTTAGTTTGTTGACATATGTTAATATATTGAGGTAAATAATTCTCATCTATTTCACTTGAATGTGGTATCGTATTTTTTTAAATCCTGGTAAGATGAATTATTTCATTCACTGACTCACTAAACATTTACTGAGCACCTTGCACAGGTACTGTTTATTAATAGTAAGAATAATAATAGCAATTATTTCTCAGATACATTTTATATGCCAGACACTGACTAAGGACATTACCTCATCTATTCCTTGCGAGACTGTCTATGAAGGAAATATTGTTATCTGAATTTTATTGATGAAGAAATGGAAGCTGAGAGAGGTGAAGTAACTTGCTTGCCATTTCATAGCCAGTGAACTGCAGTGCTGGACTTTAGGTTCAGATCTGTCAAAGACCAAAGTCCTTGCTCCTATCCCATACACTCTGCTTTCTTCTATCGATTGCACTAATATGTTTATGTATATACTATACATATATATATGCATGTAAATATATATATTATATTATATCCCCAAGGAAAATTATTGGTGTTTTAAATTATGAACAGATGCCAAATAAATAATACTTGTTTTCTTTCAACATTTTATATATCAAATGCATAAAGTTGAAAAATTATTTTAACCAAAATCACACTTATTTTAAAGCTAAGTGTTATAATAAGAAAACATTCATTCATTTATTTGAAAATGTTCATTACAAAAAATGTATAAAATCAGTCCCTTTCATCAAAGCACGCAACATAGATGCGAACAAGAGTAGCAAACTTTTAACCGGTTGTGGGCAGATAGGCTGCAAAGAGAGGATCCTAAAGTTAATAGATGTAGACTTTTAATATAGGAGAGCAATGTTCTTTCTTGAAATGTGTTCTACTTCTGGCATTTTAGTTTTGGTATTTTTCCCAAATTTCTTTATGATATCCTTCAATGATAAAGAATTTGGTTCTATATCTGGATTTCTCATTTCTTAGATCACTGGTTCTTAAGTGTGGTCCCAGGAGTAACAGTTGCAGTATCATCTGTGAACTTGTTAAACTTGTGAATTCTCAGCCGCCATCCCCAACCCCCTGAATCAGAAACTCTCAGGTGTGCCCAGCAATCTGTGCTTTATCAAGCCTTCGAAGTGATTCTAAATGCATGCTAATGTTTAAGAACCACTGCCCTATATGAATAGCAAAGGCTAGAATATAAGGAACCTATCAAACAGGAAATTTTAAACTATGCTAATCCACAGCAGCACAAAACAAAGATTTTATATCATGTTCATACCTATAAATTTATCATCAGAGAATGAATAAAGTTTATTCCTTCATATCATGATTAAAAGCACAGGATAAATAGTGTCATATAACTAATTGTACAAAAATACTCATAAATATCTTGGGATGTACTAAAAGCCCAATGGCTTATGGTTCAAGTATTTGACTGCCTATTGCATAGTCAATGCTAATGATAAAATTATGTTGGCACTAAGTACTTCTTAGCATAAGAGAAATATGAGAAATATTGGCTATCCATAAAATGCTTAGAAGCTAGTTGATGGTAAGATGAATATATGAAAAAAAAAAGATCATACTATACTATATATATATATATATATATATATATATATATATATATATACACACAACTACATAAAATGCTGCTATAAATAGAAGACTACTGATGTAGACCATTTGATAATAATATGATATATAAAAAGATGTTAATCATATGACAAATGTCTGTAAATGTTTAATACAAAAAAAAAAAAAAATGCTCACCAGAACAGAGATTATGTAAGCTGAGCCAACAGGGAAAGTATTACACAGGAGGAAGAACTGACTATGTCTTTGGGCCTGGAAGGAAACTGAAAAATGGATAGAAGGTGGAAGGGAATTCTAACAGAGTAAGAGCAGAATGAATTCTTGGACAAGATCATAGAGGATTTATGGGGGTGGGTTGGGGAGAGAGTATAAAAAAATAAAGCAGTTGAATTAGATGGATTTTATGGAGGAAAATCACAAAAAAATCCAATATTGAATGGGTAAAACAAAGCCAGATTTTAGACTCCTTTAAAATAGTTGAAATATTTTTACTAGATGCAAGAAGCTAATAGGATCTATGGTGAACTCTTGAGTAGGGCACTATCATGGTGGAATATTCTGTTTTTGAAGTTCAAACCAACGGCAATTTGTAGGAGAGATTCAAGTTGGGAAAAAGTTCACATAAAACAACAAGGAGGCAACTTGTAGGGTCCTTGGGCTACAGTCAGGTCTATCCTGATTTGTATGCTGCTAGACAGGACAAATTTTGAAGGACAGAACCAAGAAGCCAGAGAAATTCTTGGTGTTCAACATAGTTAGATATAAAGAGCTATTGGTCTGGATATGGGCCAGCAAGAATGTGAGTCTAGTCATAATGATCTAAGACTGAGAAACCAATCTAAGTCATTCCAATGAAATATGGCAGTCAGGATGTAATAATGGGGCACTGAGAGGGAAGCAGAATCTGGAATCCAGGATGACAAAGCCATTCTTGTAGAGTAGTTGACCAATACAACTCTAAGAATGTAGGCAATTGGTTGCTATCAAATAGATGAGTTTAAAAAGACAAGTTTGGATAAAAATGCATAAAGATCACAATATTCATAAACAAGAAGTTCACTAGAGATAGACTTTACAGAGTGATGAATCTAGAAACATATTTATGAGCATCATTTTGCAGTCTAGAAAAATACCTGATATTTTAAATAGTATATGGCAACTGATAACCTGATTTAAACTATTCCTACCAGCTTATCGATCAGGTCAAGACAGGAGAAACAGGAAAGTGGTACAGAAAGAAAAGAAACAAAAAAAATTATATAGATACACAAAAGATAGAGAGAGGGTATCAAAGCATATCACTAGAAAATCATCAGTTTATAAAGGAAGAAAGCAAAAAAGAAAAGAGCAAGGGAACTATAAAATAGCCAGAAAACATGAGATGGCATTAGTAACTTCTTACCAACCAGGAATTACTGTAAAGGTAAATGCATTAGATTATCCAATTAAATAACCTAGAGTGGCTGAATGAAAAAAAAAAAAAAAAAAGACCAAACTATATGGTGCCTACCAGAAAGTCACTTCAGCTTTAAGAAACATATAGGCTCAAAGCAAAAGGATGGAAAAAAATATTTCATGCAAGTAGAAAACAAAAGCAAGAAAGGGTAGCTATACTTAGACAAAATAGATTTTAAGCCAAAGACTGTAACAAGAGAAAAATAAGGTCATTACATAATGATAAAGGGGTCAACTCATCAAAAGTATATAATTGTAAATGTGAATGCAGCCAATATTGGAAACCTAAATATATTAAGCTGATACCAGCCAATTTGAAAGGGGGAGACAACAACACAATAATAGTAGAGGACTTCAGTAGCACACTTTCGACATGATCATTAGGAAACATTGCACTTGAACTACATTTTAGACCAAATAGATGGAACAGACATATGCAAAACATCCCATCCAACAGCAGCAGAACATATAGATTTTTCTTAAGCACACATGAAACATTACCCAGGACACATCATATGTTAGGTCACATAATAAGTCTTAGCAAATTTAAGAAGATTGAAGTCATACCAAATATTTTTTTCTGACCACAATGGTATGAAACCAGAAATCAACACAGGAGGAAAACTGGAAAATTCACAAATATATGGAAATTAAACAACACACTCCTGAACAACCAAAATGTCAAAGAAGAAATCAAAGGGAAAATGAGAAATAACTTGAAACAAATGAAAATGGAAACACAACATAACAAAACTTATGGGATGCAGTAAAAGCAGTTTATGTTAAGAAGGAAGTTTATGCTGATAAACGCCTACATTAAGAAAAAAAGATCTCAAATAAACAACCTAACTTCATATCTCAAGGAACTAGGAGAAGAGCAAAGTAAGCCCAGAGTTAGCAGAAGGAAGAAAGGAATGAAGATCAGAATAGAAATAAATGAAAGAGCAACCAGAAAAACAATAGAAAAGATCAATGAAAATAAGAGCTGCTTTTTAGAATAGGTAAAATTGACAAACCTTTAGGTAGACTGAGAAAAAATGAAAGAAGACTGAAAGAAAATTAGAAGTAAAAGAGGAAGTATTACAACTGATACCACAGAAATACAAAGGATAAGACACTACTATGAGTAATTATATGTCAACAAGCTGGATAATTAGGAGAAATGGATATATTCCATTCCTACAAACATAAAACCTGCCAAGAATGAATTCATGAAGAAATAAAAATTCTGAACATAGTAATTACTAGTAAGGAAATTGAATCAGTAATCAAAAATGTCCCAACAAAGAGAAGCCCAGGACCACATGGTTTCATTAGTGAATTTTATCAAACATTTAAAGAAGAATTAACACCAATCCTTTTTGAACTTTTCCAAAAAATTGAAGAGAAAGGAACAAATTCACTTTTCCAGAATTATCCTGAAACCAAAGTGAGATAAGGACTCTACAAGAAAAGACAACTATAGAAAAATATCTTTTATGAATATAGACATAAACATTCTCAAAAGAATATTTCAAACCAAATTCAGCAGTCTGTTATAAAGATGTGCATCCTGATCAAAGGGGATATATCCCTGAGATGCAAGGATGGTAGAACATATACAAATCAATAAATGTGATGCACCGTATTAATAGAATGAAAGATAAAAATCAATTATAGATTGATTAATAGATGCAAAGCATTTCACAAAATTCAACTTCTTTTCATGAGAAAAACTCTCAACAAATTAGGTATAGAAGGAACATACCTCAACATAATAAAGGCCTTATAGGACAAACCCACAGCTAATATCATATTCAATGACAAAATTTGAAAGCTATTCCTCTAAGATCAGGAACAAGACAAGGGTGCCCACTATCACCACTCCTATTCAACATAGTACTGGAAATCCCACTCAGAGCAATTAGGCAAGAAGAAGAAATAAAAGGCATTTGAATTGGGAAGAAAGAAGTATAATTGTCTCTGTTTGCAGGTAATATGATTTCATATATAGAAAATCCTAAAGAGTACTCCAAAAAAACCTGTTAGAACTAATAAAAAAAATTGAGTATTATTGCAGGATAAAAAATCAACATACAAAAATCATTTGTGTTTCTTATATACTAACCACCAAATATATGAAAAGGGATTAAAGAAAACAATCCCATTTACAATAGCATTGACAAAATAAAATACTTACTAATAAATTTATCCAAGGAAGTGAAAGACCTATATACTAAAAACTATAAGATTTTGGTGAAAGAAATTAAAGACACAAATAAATGGAAAGATATCCTGTGTTCATGGATCAGAAGAATTAATATTCGTAACATGTCTGTATTATTGAAAGCCATCCATAGCCTCAATGCAATCACCAACAAGATTCCATTGGCATTTTTCACAGAACTAGAACAAATAATTGTAAAACTGTATGGAACCACAAAAGACCCCAAATAGCCAAAGCAATCTTGAGAAAGTGGAACAAAGCTGTAGGCATCATACTTTCTGATTTCAAACTATACTATAAAACTGTAGTAATTATAGTATAGTACTGGCATAAAAAGACACATAGATAAATGGAACAGAATTGAGAGCCTAGAAATAAACCCTCACATATACAATCAATAAATATTTGACAAGAGAGCCAAATATACTCAATGAGGAAAGGAGAGTTTCTTTAATAAATGGTGTTTGGAAAACTGGTTAATCACATGCATAAGAATGAAATTCAACACCTATCTTATACTATTCCAAAAATTAACTTGAAATGAAATAAAGATTTAAAGATAAAACCTAAAACCATAGAATTCCCAAAAGAAAACATAGGGAAAAACTCCTTGACATTGGTCTTGCAAATGATTTTTTGGATATGACACCGAAAGCACAAGCAACCAAAGCAAAAGTATATAAGCGGGACTATACCAAATTGAAAAGCTTTTGCACAGCAAAAGAAAATCAACAAATGAAAATGCATCCTACAAAATAAAAAAATATTTTAAACCAAATATGTGATAAGGAGTTAATATTCAAATATATGAAGAACTCATACAACTTAAAAGCAAAAACCAATCTAATTAAAAATGGGCAGCGGACCTGAATAGACACTTTTCCAAAGAAGATATACAAATGGTCAATACGCATATGAAAAGATGCTAATACCACTAACCAGCAGGGAAATGCAATTCAAAACCACAATGATATATCTCGTCTCAGCTGTTAGAATGGCTATCACGAAAAGACAAGCGATAACAAGTGTTGGTGAGAATGTGGAAAAAAGGGAACCCTTGTGTGCACTATTGGTGGGAATGTAAATTGGTACAGCCACTGTAGAAAAAAGTAGAAGCACTTATGATCCAGCAATCCCACTTTTGGGTGTATATCCAAAGATTTCCTTTGGATCTTGAAGAGGTATCTTTACTCCCATGTTCATTTCAGCATTATTCCCAATAGCCAAGATCTGGAAACAAGCTAATTGTCCATGAATACATGAATGGATAAAGAAGATGTGGTAGATATATATACAATAGAATATTAGTCATCCATGAGAAAGAAGGAAATCCGGACATTTGAGACAATATAGATGAAACTTGAGGGCATCATGTTAAGTGAAATAAGTCAGAGAAAGATAAATACTGTATAATCTCACTTATATGTGGAAAGAATAATAATAAAAAAGAACTCCTAGCAGCAGCAAGTAGAATGGTGGTTATCAGTGAAGCATGGGAAATGTGGGGATGTTTGTCAAAGGGTACAAACTTTTAGTTATAAGATGAATAAGTTCTGGGGATCTGATACACAGCAGGGTGACTGTAGTCGATAATACCATATTATACAACTGAACATTGCTGAGAATAAATCTTAAATGTTCTCACCACACACACACCCAAAAGACAATTAATTATGTGAGCTGACTGAGGTGTTAGGTAACTATTGTAATCATTTTATGATGTCTAAGTGTATCAATCATTATGTTGTACACCTTACATTTATGCAATGTTACGTATTGATTATAGCTCAAAGGTTGAAAAAGAAAGATAATGGAGAAGAATTAACTGATGTTATAGCGTTAGAGGAGAACTAGGAAAATGCAGTATCATAAGAAGGGTGAGATTATAATATCTTGAGGAAAAGAAGCTAGTGCCCAATATTTAATGTGTTAAGATGGCCAAGGAGGATATGGGCATTGATTTAAGTCCTTTTATATGTCAGCACTATTCTAAGAAATCTGCATTCCTGGGGCACCTGGGTGCTTAGTCAGTTAAGAGGCTGACTCTTGATTTCAGCCTAGGTCATGATCTCAAGGTCCTGGGATCAAGCCCCATGTGGACTCTGTGCTTAGCAGGGAGTCTGCTTGAGGATTCTCTCTCCCTATCCGAGTCCCTCGACCCCCCCCCCCCCCCGGCTCATGCATGAGCATGCTCTCTCTCTAAAATAAATAAATATTTATTTATTTTTCAGAGAGAGAGAGAGCACAAGCAGGGGGAGTGGCAGACAGAGGGAGAAGCAGACTTCCCGCTGATCAGGGAGCCTGATGTGGGACTCAATCCCAGGACCCTGAAATCATGACCTGAGCCGAAGGCAGATGCTCAAACTACTGAGCCACCTAGGCATCCCAATAAATCTTCTATAAAAAAAGAAATCTGCAATCCTGGTCTCATTGAATCCACATAACAATTCAAATAAGTGTGTATAATCATTTTTTGACATGTGAATAGGATGCTTGGAGCAATTAAATAATTCACCCAGAGTAAATCACCTAGTAACTGGAAGGTTTGGGGATTCAAATTCTTGTTTTTTTGCCTCCCAAATCCATGTTACTGAAACGACTACATTTTTTAAATATATTTTTTAGGAAATGAACATGGCTAACGTGTCAGGCATGAATGTTGCCCAGCTGTAGAAACTATAGTGTTCAGACAAACTGTCAGGTTTTTCAAGGTCTGGTCAGCACAAAGAGCTGCCTCCCTGAGGTCATGTCTTTTCACTGATCTAGATGGAGTGGGGTGTGTGGATTGTGGAATATAAGCCCAATGTGGAAACTCTCAGACCCAACACTCCGGAAATCTCCGTGTTGTTGGGACAAACTTTGTGGGGCGTCTCTCATCATTTGTCTCCTTCCTCTCCACTCTGGCTTCCTCCAACTTTCTTTCCCAGGTGTTGATCCCTAATAAAGATCTTGCCCCCAAACTCCATCTCAGGGTCTTCTTCCAGAGGATTTGACCTGTGGAAGCAAACTGAGGAAAGATGAGGGGCAGAGAAACTCAGCAGGCTGCCACTAGGGCTAGACTCAAGTCAGAAGCCCTGACTCAACTGGAGATCCTAGGAATGAAAGGAAGAGGCAGCTGAAGAGAGTGTTATGAAGGTGGAAAAGAGGAACAGGGATGGAAGTCACGGTGAACATAAAATTTCAGCTTTAAATTCTAGAACCTTGGAGAAGAGCAGAGATGATTTTAGGTAGATTCAGTAGCAGAAGAACTTGGATTATCAGGAGATCCTGTCACAGGATCCTGTCACAGGATGATGTTTTTTTAAAAAAAAACTTTTAAAAAGTTTTTCTTTCCTCAGTTGATATGCTAAGAAAAAATTGACACATGCTGTTCATTATTCTTTTCAATGATTGAGAGAACATGTATTCAGAGCAAACATCAAGTAACGATTGCATGTATCATTGTACAACTTCAATAGAAATCTTTTCAAACAGCTTTTCGGGACTTTCTTTAGAGCTGTCTTCCTGTTTAAATTATGATTGTACTTTCATTTGCCTCTTTAAAACACCTTCAAATGTACTCTATTTTTAATTTTCATAAAATTGGTAAAATTGAATGTTCTTAGATCGTCGATCGTGCACCTTGAATCTAATCATTTTCTTCATTCTTACCCCACAGCCTTTGCATTTGACAGGTCATTAAAAATGAGCTTTTAAAGAGCATAGAAATCTTTAATTTCCCAAATCTTCTCTGATTGACACCAAAGATCGGAAGAGGAAATTTAAGCAGAATGGTACAAATGAGACTATTTTATCTTTTAGGTATATAGATATGAAGGGCAAACACAATTATGTCTTACAACTGAAACATATGTTTTAAACTGCCTATTCTTTTAAGAACTAAATATCAAAACGAAATTGTTGCTGCTCCAATTCAGTACAATTATCTATTTGTCGTTCTTGTATCATTGCTAACTTAATGGTGAAAGCTTTATTAAAATATATAGCATGCTCACCTTGTCTTTCTTAATAAGACAAGTCAATATGGACAAAATAATTTCTTTTATCTGGTGAAAAGTCAGAGCATTCTTGATTATAGAGTTTATTTCATCCTCCATCATGAAAATTCACTGATGGCTCTTCTGGAAGATTATGTTATTTATTTATTTATTTATTTATTAAAAGATTTTTTATTTATTTATTTGACAGAGAGAGACACAGCGAGAGAGGGAACACAAGCAGGGGGAGTGGGAGAGGGAGAAGCAGGCTTCCCGCAGAGCAGGGCGCCTGGCGTGGGACTCAATCCTAGGACCCTGGGACCATGACCTGAGCCGAAGGCCGATGCTTAACGACTGAGCCACCCAGGTGCCCCTGGAAGATTATGTTTAAATTAGCATTCTTCCAGATGTAATGTCAGCAGACTGAACATCAATCATTATCTTTAATTCAGTGCCAACCCCATCTCCATTCTGTACCATTTGACATATTTTTTATTTTTTTTCTTCTTAGGCTTTAATTTCATAAAATTAAAATACTACTGTTCACTATTCCACTCTGCCTCCTCTTCTAATTTGCTTGGTTTTGTTGACTTCTCTAGAACTAATTTATCTCCATCATCCATGATATAACTAATTTATCTCAACCTTCTCAACATTACCTCTAGGCAGGCCATTCCTCATTTATATTTACATCTTAAAATTTTTCTGAGTGCTAGTCTTTATTTTTAACTCTCACAGGCATATCTACTTGATTGTTTCATCAGCTTCTCATGATAATGACACTCCATCAATTCCTTTCTTCCCATACTAGCTGATAGTCTCTTTGAGGATGGTAATTAGGTGTTTCTCATATTTGTATGTCTTTGAATACTTTGTACAGTTGGTGTATAGAGCTGAAAGCTAATAAAATTCATCTGAATTTAGTAACGTTGCCTTTAGCAATACTCAAAATGAATATCTATTGTATGCAGATGATGCCAAATGGTTAAGTAGCTATTAGAATGTTCTAATTCAAAAGTTACAATGTGGGCATTTAAGAATGGTTGAAATTTTCTAGAATCTGGGCTTATCTATGGTAACCGGGAGAATGGGATCTGCCCTTCCTGCCCTATTATCTTCATTTACTCCCTTTTCCAAACATTCTTGTTAGTGAACTGGTCTGATCTCTGATTGAAGACAGTGGTCAGAATTTCCTTTATTTACCTCAAGCTTACTTTAGGTCCCTAAAATGAATATTAATGACCTTTATATTTTCTCTGCTTCCTTCTAGTAGGATTAGATACTTAAGGGAAGAAAAGGATCATCACTGCAGAGCATTTCAGCTTTAAATCTGACTTGTTCCATTACTTCATGTGCATCAGTTTTTCTCAAGGTGCTCATTAATAAACTGAGTGTGACTCTGCTTTTATCACACTTGAGTCCTAGGATGGGAATTAATCAGAAGTCTTTTACCAAAAGTGGTTAAGTAGTCATCTGAAAAATGTCACAAGCCTACTGTAATTTGCTGGATAAATTATAGTTTTTTCAACTGAAACACATGGGAAAGGAGATGGGAGATATTCTTAGGATCCATAAGACCCATTGGCTCAGTTATCAGCTAGCTGTGTGACCTTGGGGACTTTATGTACCCTCTCTGGGCCTTTAGTCCTATAGAAAGATACAGTAATAAGCTTCAATACACCTTCTCTTCCTCCCCTTCTTTATTTCTTAAAAGAAATGATTACTTTTTGAAATTTAAATGGGAAAAAATAACATTTAATCGATATGACTATATATAAGTAGAAATCAAATAGGGTCAGTAATTAATGAGGAATACGGGCCTGAGGTCATAGCTCAGGCATAATTACTATCTGTCTGACAATGCACAAATTATTTAGCCTCCTAATCCCTCAGTTTTCTCATCTGTGGTGTGATAAGAAGACCAACACTTACCTTAGAGGGTTGTTAGCAGCATTAAGAGAAAATTCATATAAAACATTTTGATGTTTCACATCAAGTAAGCCTATAATAAGTGTTACCTGTCATCATCAATGATACTACTACCTTCATCACATCAAATCCAATCAAGAAGACTAAGATGCTCTCTAAAGAAATCATAACTAGAGTAAGATTATTACCAAGAAAGATAGAATCTGACCAACTATGTTGCACAAAACAGTTTGATGGAGAAGTAGCGTCCAGAAATGAGGCACCAAAAAAGCAATAAATTGTCAGTTTGTTGCTACCAGGTTCAGGATACATGATTCCTTGGGTATTTTTTTTTTTTTAAGATTTTTTTTTTTTTTTTTTATTTGAGAGAGAGAATGTGCGCAAGAACAGGAGGCGGGGCAGAGGGAGAGGGAGAAGCAGACTCCCTGCTGAGCAGGCAGCCCAGCGCGGGGCTAGGTCCCGTCACCCTGAGATCAGGAACTGAGCAGAAGGCAGATGCTTAACAGACTGAGCCACCCAGGTGCCCCTCCTTGGGTATTTCTTAATAGGAACTTACTCATTCAACAGATATTAGTTATCATTTTCTATATGCCAAATGCTGTTCTAGGTTCTGGAGATAAAAGAACGAATAAAAGAGAAAAATATCCCTGTACTCATGAAGTTTATATTCTAGTAAGGTTACACAGATAATGCACATAATAAATGTTACAAGGTGATAATTTCTGGGGAAAAATAAATAGGATGGGTGTAGTGGATAGAGACCGCAGGGAAGAAGAGAAGATTGAACCTTTATATAAGGTGGCCATGTTGGGTTTTGCTGAGAAAACAAAGATTTAAATCTTTGTGTGGACATATTTTTTGTTTCCTAGGCATGGAAAGGCTGGGGGCACATGGAAGTTGTATGTTAAACTTTTCAAGAAACTGCCAAACAGTTTTTCAAAATGGCTTTATTATTTAAAATCCCCACTAGCATTGTAGGAGAAATACTAGTTTCTTCATGTCTTTACAGATGCTATGTCTGGTCAATCTTTGTAATTTTAGCTTTTTTGATGGAAGCGTAATGATACTGCATTGTGGTTTTAATTTGCATTTCTCTTATGACTAATGATGTAGAGCATCTTATGTGTGATTGATCATTTGTGTATCTTTTATGCAGAATCTGTTCAAATCAGTTGCCCACTTTAGAGTTTATTGTTTTATTATATATCTGTAAGAGACGTTTATAGGATATATATTTTGTAAATGTTTTCTCCCAGTCTGTGGCTTGCCTTTTCATTTCTTAATGTTACCTACTATAGACAAAAAGCTTATATGCCTTTTATATTTTAATGGAGAACAGTTTATCATTTTTGTATGAGTGCATGTGTGTGTGTTGCTGTTCTAAGACAATTTTGCCTATCCAAGTTTGGAAAAATTTTTCCCATGTTTCTGTTTAAACATTTTTATAGTTTTATGTTTTACATTTAGGTCTGTGATCTTTTTTGACTGCTTTTTGTGTATGGGGTGAGATAAAGGTTTTTTTTTTTTTTTAATATAAATATTCAGTTGATGTAGCATTTGCTGGAAGGACTTCCCTTTCCTGACTGAATCACCTTTCGGCATTTATCGAAAATCAACTGACCGTGTCTGTGTGTCTATTTCTGGACATTCTATTCTATTCTATTCTATTCTTCTATTCTTCTATTCTACATGTTTATCTTTAAGCAATACCAAATTTTTAAATAGTGTTTCTTTATAATAAGTCTCAAAATCAGGTAAGGTAGTTCTCCAAATTTATTCTTTATCTTAATAATTGATTTTGGGTCTTCAATGTCCTTTGCATCTCTATATGTATTTTGGAATCAGTGAGCCAATTTTTTAAAACATCTTGGAAATGAATCTATTGATCAATTTGAGCTTTGCCTTTCTAATGATATCTTCCCATAGTGAGTATTCTACTATAAAAGATCAAAATTGATACTTTAAAAATAACTTTATGTTCTGTGAACTTGCTTAGTTAGTTTATTAGATCTAGCTATCTTGTCAATTCCCTGGGACTTTCTACTTACTCAAATCATCTACAAAAGGGAACGGTTTTCTTCTTTTTTTCTAATCTTCATGCCTTTTATATTTTCCCAGCTCCCCTTCCCCTGACCCCATACTCAATAGTTAAGACCTCCAGTACAATGTTGCATAGAAGTGGAATCATTGACTTGTTCCCAATCTCAGGTGGAAACAATTCAAACTTTCACCAAGTATGATGTTGGCTGTCAGTTTTTCTCACATGGACTTTATCGATTTGAGGAGGTTCCTGGCTATCCCTAGTTTGCTTTTGTATTTGTTATGAATTGCTGGTAAATTTTGTCAAATGCTCTTTCTGCATTTACTGAAAGATCGTATGGTGTTTCTCCTTTGTTTTTTAATATGTTGAATTACACTGATTAATTTTTAATGATAAACCAATCTTGCATTCCCTGGATAAACACTAGTTCATGATGTATTATGCTTTCTATAAATTGTTGGATTTAATTTGCTGATATTTCTTTAAGAATTCTACATGTATGTTCATGAAGAATATTGGTCTGCAATTCTATTGTTATATCTTTGATTTTGGTATTTGGGTTATGCTGGACTTTCAAAATTAGTTGGGTAGTAATCGCTCTTCTAGTTTCTTAAAATTTTTCTGTAACATTGACATTATTTCTTCCTTGAATATTACAACCATTTGACCTGGAATTTTCTTTGGGGAAGGTTTTAGATTAAAAGTTAAATTTTTAAATTATAGATCTAACTGATTTTCTGTTTCTTCTTGTATCAATTTTGCAAGTGGTGTTTTTTCAAAAATTTGTCCATTTCAACAAAATTAGTGAATTTGTTAACTTACAGTTTTTAATGGCTTACTCTTATTTTCCCTTTAGCATTTATGGTAACTGTACTCATAATGCTTTTCTCATTCATGATATTAATGACTTTTCTTCTCCTCTTTTTCTTGATTTATCTAAAAAGGATTTATTAATTTTATCTTTTCATAGAACCAAGTTTTAGCTTTGTTGATTTTTTCTAGTATTGTTTTTCTATTTTAATGTTTTTTCAATTACTTTAATAGTATTTATTTATTTATGTAATCTACACAGCTCTGTGGCAGAGTGGCTCTCTTTCAGTGTTGTATTGTGCTGGCATGGGGAGGGGTAATGCAGAGAAAGTGAAACTGTTCTTATGCTTTTCAATGCATCATATTTCTCATTTCTGTGTTATAATACCAAGGTATTATAACCTCTGACCTGAATTCCAGAGCTCTCATGAGGGTGCTTTATTCTGTGGATCGCTGTGAAATAAGCATTTCTGGTGGGGGGGTAGAGTCTGGAACCTCCTATTCCACTATTCTGCTGATGTCACTCTCTATTTTATTGATTTTTGGTTTTATTTTTATCATTTCCTTTTTTTTTCCTATGGATTTTTTCCTTCTACTTACTTTGAGTTTACTTTGTTCTCCCTTCTCTAGCTTTGTAATGTGTAATTCCAGGTCAATTTCTAATGTCATCACTTAAAATGCTAGATTTACCTCCAAGCACTGCTTTAGCAGTATTCCACAAATGTTACATGATGTATTTTCATTGTTATTCGTTTCAAAATATTTCCTCATTTCCCTCATGATTTCTCCTTTGACCCATGAGTTGTTTAAAAATATAGTTGACTTGTGAACAGCATCAGTTTGAACTGCATGGGTTCACTTATATGCAGATTTTTTTAAATACAGTATAGTAAATACGTTTTCGCTTATGTTTTCTTTTTTTTATTTTTTTATTTTATTTATTTGACAGAGAGAGACACAGTGAGAGAGGGAACACAAGCAGGGGGAGTGGGAGAGGGAGAAGCAGGCCTCCCGCCGAGCAGGGAGCCCGATGCGGGGCTCGATCCCAGGACCCTGGGATCACGACCTGAGCCAAAGGCAGACGCTTAACGACTGAGCCACCCAGGTGCCCTTTCGCTTATGTTTTCTTAAAACACTGTTTATTCTCTAGTCTACTTCATTGTAAGAATACAATATATAATACATATTATATACAAAATATGTGTTAATCAATTTTATGTTATTGGTAAGGCTTCCAGTAACAGGCTATTAGTGAAGTTTTCTAGGAGTCAAAGTTCTGTGTGGATTTCTGACTATGTGGGGGGTTGGCAGCCCAACCCCTGTATTGTTCAAGGGTCAGCTGTATGTTGT
Organism: Phoca vitulina; assembly: GCF_004348235.1. Lineage (NCBI taxonomy): Eukaryota > Metazoa > Chordata > Mammalia > Carnivora > Phocidae > Phoca > Phoca vitulina. Next base: position 18,527,508 of record NW_022589718.1, read on the forward strand.
TTAACTTCCAGATCTAGTTGGGTGGTTTCCGAGATATCTTAGCAGCAGTAGTGATTTATAATTTGATTTTGTTGTGGTCAAAGAATATAATTTATATGATTTCAATCGACTCTTTTATGGCCTGTGTGTGGTCCATCTTGGTGAGTACACCATGTGTACTTGGAAAACATCTGTGTGAGGCACCTGGGTGGCTCAGTCGTTAAGCATCTGCCTTCGGCTCAGGTCATGATCCCAGGATCCTGGGATCGAGCCCCGCATCGGGCTCCCTGCTTGGCGGGAAGCCTGCTTCTTCCTCTCCCGCTCCCTCTGCTTGTGTTCCCTCTCTCGCTGTGTCTCTCTCTGTCAAATAAATAAATAAAATCTTTAAAAAAAGAAAAGGAAAACATTTGTGTTCTGCAGTTGTTGGGTGTAGTGTTCTATAAATATCAATTTTTTAAAATTTACAGATAATGTTTTTGGGTATTTTATATATGTACTAATTTTTTGTCTTATTCTGTAAAGTGCTGAAAAGGGGTCTAAAAATTTTCTGCTATAATTGCAAAGTTGTTCATCTCTCCCTTTTATTCAGTCAATCTCTGTTTTGTATTTTGAGACACACAGGAATTTAAAATTGTTATGTTGGTGGATAAGTTGTCCCTTTTATCATTATGAAATATTCCTCATAATCTCTAGTAATATTCTGTTTATTTTATCTAATATTAAATAGATACTCTAGCTTTTTTATTACAGTTTCCATGGCATATGTTTTTGATCCATTTACTTTTTCTCTCTCTTTTTTCTTTTTTAGTTTTGAATTTTTTTCTGCTTTGAGATATTACCAACAGATAACATGCATAAGGTTAAGGTGTTTAACATGTTGATTTAATACACTTATATATTACAAAATTATTACCACTAGAGCTTCAGCTAACGCCTCCAAAAAATCACATAAAAAACATTCCTTTTTTTTAATAATTTTTATTGTTATGTTAATCCCCATACATTACATCATTAGTTTTAGATATAGTGTTCCACGATTCATTGTTTGTGCATAACACCCAGTGCTCCATGCAGAACGTGCTCTCCTCAATACCCATCACCAGGGTAACCCATCCTCCCACCCCCCTCCCCTCTAGAACCCTCAGTTTGTTTTTTCAGAGTCCATCGTCTCTCATGGTTCGTCTACCCCTCCGATTTCCCCCCCTTCATTCTTCCCCTCCTGCTACATTCTTCTTTTTTTTTTTTTCTTTCTTAACATATATTGCATTATTTAAAAACATTCCTTTTTGGTGGTGAGAAGATTTAAGGTTTACTCTCAGCAACTTTCAAGGATAAAATACAGTATTATTAACAATAATCACCATACTGTACATTAGATCCCCAGAACTTATTTATTTTATAACTGAAAGTTTATACCCTTTGACAAACATTCCCCATTTTTCCCATGCCCCTGCCCCTGGAAACCACATTTATACTGTTTTACATGAGTTTGGCTTTCATAAATTTTACATAAAAGTATTTGTCATTCTCTGTCTGACTTATTTCACTTAGCATAATGTCCTCAAGGTCCATCTACACTTTTTTGGCTGCATTCCATTGTGTGTGTGTGTGTGTGTACGTGTAATATATATAACACATCTTCTTTATCCATTCATCTGTTTAAGAACACTTAGGTTATTTCTACATGCTGGCTATTGTGAATATTGCTGCAATGAATATGGAATACAGGAATTCAGATCTCTCTTTTATACACATATAATATATATAACACATAATATGACTATATATAATATAGTATAGTATAATATATAATTATATATTAATTTTTAAAGGAAACTCCACACTGTTTTTCATAGTGGTTGTACCAATTTACATTCACACCAATAGTGCAGAAAGATCCCCCTTTTTCCTCATCCTCACCAACACTTGTTATTTCTTGTCATTTTCAATAATAATTCTAGCAGCTGAGAGGTAATATTTCATAGTGGTTTTGATTTGCATTTCTGTAATGATTAATGATTGCTGAGCCTCTTTTTATGTACCTCTTGGCCATTTGCAAATATTTGGATAAATGTCTATTCAGTTCCTCTGCCCATTTTTAATATCAGAATTTTTTCTATTGTATGAGTTCTTTATATATTTTGGATATTACCCTTTTATTAGATATATGATTTGCAAATATTTTCTCTTATTCTGTAAGTTGACTTTTCATTTTGTTGACTGTTTCTTTTGCTGTGCAGAGCTTTTTAGTTTGAAGTAGTACCACTTACTCATTTTAGCTTTTGTTGCCTGTGCTTTTGGTATCATAGCTACAAAATATGGATGTCAAGAGCAATGTCAAGAGCTTTCCCCCCATATTTTCTTCTGGGAATTTTATGGTTGCAGATCTTATGTTTAGGGCTTTATTTCATTCCAAATAAATTTTTTGTGTGTGAGTAGTGTAAGGTAGGGGTCTAATTTTATTCTTCTGCATGTGATTATCTAGTTTTCCAAATACCATTATTGAAGAAACTATCATTTCCCTGATGGGTATTCTAGCTTCCCTTGTCAAATATTAGTTGATGAATATGCTAGCGTTTCTTTCTGGGTTCTTGATTCTGGTCCATTTGTTTATGTGCCTGTTTTTATGCCAATACTATACTATCTTGATTACTATGGGTTTGTACTATAGTTTGAAATCAGGAAGTGTGATGCTTCCACCTTTGTTCTTCTTTCTCAGGATTGCTTTGGCTACACAGGTTCTTTTGTAGTTTCATACAAATTTTAGGATTGCTTTCTCTATTTCTGTGAAAAATGCTATTGGAATCTTGATAGGGATTTCACTGAATCTATAGATGGCTTTGGGTAGTATGGACCTTTTAACAATATTAAATCTTCTGATCCATGAACATGGAATATGTTTCCATTTATGTATATTTTCTTTAATTTCTTTAATCAAAGTCTAGTAGTTTCCAATGTTCAAATCTTTCACTTCCTTGGTTAATTTAATTCTAATTTCTTTTGATGCCCTTGTAAATGGAATTGTTTTCTTTTTCACATGTTTTCTTTTTAGTGTGTAGAAATGCAACTAATTTTTGTAATTTTATTTTGTATCCTGCAATTATATTGAATTTGTTTATTAGTTCTAGCAGTGTTTTGGTGGAGTATTTAGGATTTTCTCTATATAAGATCATTATCATCTTCAAACATAAACGATTTTACTTCTTATTTTCCAGTTTGGATGTCTTTTACTGCTTGACTGCTCTGGCTAGGACTTCCAATACTATGTTGCATTGGGGTGGTGAGAGTAGGCACCCAAGACTTTTTATTGATCTTAGAGGAAAAGCTTTTTAATGTTTCACTGCTGAGTATTAGTTGTTAGCTTGTCACATATGGCCTTTATTATGTTGAAGTGCTTTCTTTCTATACCAAGAGTTTTTATCATGAAAAGATGTTGAATTTTATGAAATGTTTATTCTGCGTCTTTTGAGATGGTCAGATGATTTTATCTTCTATCCTATTAATGTGATGTAGTACTATTATCCTGTTACCTGTGTTGAACTATCTTCGCATTGTAGACATAAATCTTACTGATCATGTTGTTTTATTGTATGACTTTTAAAAGTGCTGTTGAATTCAGTTTGTTAATATTTTGTTGAGAATTTTTGTGTTTATATTCTTCAGGGATGTTAGTCTGTAATTTTCTTTTCTTGTAGTGTTCCTATCTAGATTTTGTATGAGGTTATGCTGGCCTTGTGGAATGGGTTTGGGAGTGTTCTTGCCACTTCAATTTTTCAAAAAAGTTTGAGAAGGATTGGCTTTTTTTTTCCTTTAAACATTTGGTGGAATTCACCAGTGAAACCATCTGGTCCTGGGCTTTTCTTTGTTGAGACTTTTTTGATTATGGATTTAATCTCCTTATTAGTAATTATTATGCTCAGATTTTCTATTTCTTCATGATTCATACTTGGTAGGTTGTATTTTTAGGAATTTACTCATTTCTTTTAGGTTATCTGGTTTGTTGGCATATTCATGATGGTCTCTATGATCTTTTGTATTTCTGTGGTATCAGTTGTACTGTCTCCTCTTTTATTTCTGATTTCTTTTTTTCCCTAGTCTAGCTAAAATTTTGTCAATATTGTTTATCTTTTCAAAAAACAGTTTTATTGAACTTTTCCATTGTTTTTTTATCTCTATTTTTGCTCTCATCTTTGTTATTTCCTCTTCCTGCTAATTTTGGGGCTTATTTTGTTTTTCTTTTTCTAGTTCTTTGAGGTGTACAATCAGGTTGTTTATTTGAGATCTTTCTTTTTTCATAATGTAGGCATTTGTTGCTATAAAATTCTCTCTTAGAACTGCTTACAGCATCCTATATATTTTTTTAAAGATTTATTTATTTTAGAGACAGAGCATGAGCAGGAGGTGCAGAGGGAGAGGGAGAGAGAATCTCAAGCAGACTCTGCACTGACCATGGCACCTGACATGGGGCTTGATCTCATGACCCTGAGATCACAACCTGAGCTGAAACCAAGAGTCAGATGCTTAACTGACTGTGCCATCCAGGCACCTCTCTCTGTTTTTTTTTTTTGTTTTTTTTTTATGTTTTGTTTCCATTTTCGGTTGTTTCAAGATAACTTTTATTTCACTTTTATTTACTTCTTTGATACATTAGATGTTCAGGAGTATGTTGTTTAATTTTCACATATCTGAATTTTACAGCTTTTCTCTTATTGATTTTAGGGTCATACCATTGTGTTCAGAAAAGATACCTGGTATTATTTCAATATTCTTAAATTTGCTAAATACTTGTTATGTGACCTATCATAGATCTATCCCAAAGAGTGTTATGTATGCATTTGAGAAGAATGTGTACTCTGCTGCTGTTGGGTGGAAAGTTTTGTATATGTCTTTTAAGTCCATTTCGTCTAAATTATGGTTCAAGTTCAAAGTTTCTTGTTGATTTTCTGACTGGATGATCTATGACTATTCAAAGTGGGGTAATGGAGTCCCTACTATTATTTTTTCTATGTCTCCCTTCCTATATGTTAGTGTTTGCTTTAGATATTGATGTTGGCTGCATATATGCTTATAATTGTTTTACCTCTTTGGTGTTTTTATCCCTTTAGCATTATATAATGATCTTTTCTCTGGTTACAGTCTTGCCATAAATTGTATTTTGTCTGACATAAGTATAACTACTCTTACTCTCCTTTAGTTTCCACTTGCATGGGGTATCTTTTTCCATTTTTTTCACTTTGAGTCAATATTTGTCCTTATAGCTGGAGTTTCTTGTTAGACAGCATATAGTCTTGTCTTAATTTTTATCTATCCAACCACTCTATACCTTTTGATTGGATGATTCTATCCATTTACACTTAGAGTAATTATTGATTGATAAGGCTCTCTCATCCATGGGTGATTGTCTAAGTCAGTGTTCTCCAAGGACTCTCAGACTGTGCTTGAGAAGCTGGAGACATTTCATGGGCCGTTGCAGGGTCCATAGATGGATACAAAGTCTCTCTGCCTATTACCCAATGAATGGGTGGGTTAGACTTCTTCTGGGTCCCTTGGTATGTGGCAGTGAATCCCACAATTCCTTCAAAGGCACTTTGTCTATGGAAGGATGCCAAATTTTTGTTGCTGATGAGGGAAAAAAGAGTTATCTTTTGCCACCATGAAATTGACATCCTTGATCCATTTACTTTCATAGTCTTTGTGTTTTTATATTTAAACACTTGTTGGAAGCATACAGTAGTGCCTTCCTATTGATATACTCTGTCAACATTTGCCTTTTAATTCAAGTATTTTGACCATTAAAATTTAATATAATTAATGAGATGTTTGGATTTACATCTATCAAGTTATTTGTATTCTATCTTCATTGTTTTTTGTTCCTTTATCCCCTGCCTTCTTGCTATATTTTGTATTATTTAAAATGTTTTTCCTTTAGTTCAGTTTAATTTGCCCCTAGGCTCTTATTTTTTTAACCTATATCTTTTTTATTATTTTGGTTTTTTAAAAATTTTTTATTTATTTTTAATTTTTATTTTTTTATTATTATGTTCAGTTAGCCAACTTATAGTATATCATTAGTTTTTTATGTAGTGCTCAATGATTCATTAGTTGTGTAATACACCCAGTGCTCATCACTACATGTGCCCTCCTTCACACCCATCACCCAGTTACCCCACTCCCCACCCCTCTGTAACCCTCAGTTTGTTTCCTGGAGTCCAGAGTCTCTCATGGTTTGTCTCTTATGGTTTGTCTCCCTCTCTGATTTCTTCCCATTTAGTTTTCCCTCCCATCCCCTGTGGTCCTCCGCACTATTCCTTATGTTCCACAAATAAGTGAAACCATATGATAATTGTCTTTGCTTGACTTATTTAGCATAATCCCCTCCAGTTCCATCCATGTCAATGCAAATGGTAGGTATTCATCATTTCTGATGGCTGAGTAATATTCCATTGTATATATGAACCACATCTTTATCCACTCAGCTGTTGAAGGACATCTCAGCTCCTTCCACAATTTGGCTATTGTGGACATTGCTGTGCATCTGCCCCTTCTTTTCACTACATCTGTATCTTTGGGGTAAATACTTAGAGTGCAGTTGCTGGGTCGTAGGGTAGCTCTATATTTAATATCTTGAGGAACCTCCATACTGTTTTCCAGCATGGCTGTACCAACTTGCATTCCCACCAACCGTGTAAGAGGGTTCCCCTTTCTCTACACCCTCACCAACATTTGTTGTTCCCTGTCTTGTTAACCTATATCTTTTAATATGCATAGTTTTAGTTGTGATTTGGAATTTCAATTTGCATACCAACTTTCCAAAATCTACTTAGAGTTAGTATCATACTTATGTAGAATCTAGAAACTTGCAACATGTTCACACTGACTTTTATAATTTTATTACCTATTTCATCTATGTAAACTTTTTTTTTTACATCTATGTAAATTTTAACCTCACAGGCTATTTACCATTTTTGTTACAAGAATTGATTTTGTTACAAGCTTTTCTGAACATCCAGTTTTCTCTCTGATGTTATTTCCCTTCAACTTGAAGTATTTCTTTACTTTTTTTGGAGAAATCTGGATGTTCAGAAATGCTTTGATGGTCTCTTAGTTTTCCTTCATCTGAAAATATCTTTATTTTGTCTTCATCTCTGGAGGATACTTATGAATATATAATTCTGGGTTGGTAGTTCTTTCCTTTCTGCATTTGAAGGTATTGCTTCATTGTTTTTTGGACTCTGATTTCTGATGAGAAATTTTAGTTATTCAAATAATTGTTCTGGGGCGCCTGGGTGGCTCAGTTGGTTAAGCGACTGCCTTCGGCTCAGGTCATGATCCTTGAGTCCCAGGATCAAGTCCCGCATCGGGCTCCCTGCTCAGCGAGGAGCCTGCTTCTCCCTCTAACCCTCCCCCCTCTCATGTACTCTCTCTCTCATTCTCGCTCTCTCAAATAAATAAATAAATCTTTAAAAAAAAAATAATTGTTCTATGTTTGTAATATGTCTCTTTTTGCCAGAAGTATTTGAGATTTCTTTATCTTTGTTTTTTAGCAGTTTGATTATAATATGAGTTGGCAAGTTTTCATTCAGTTAATCTTATTTGTGATTTACTGACCTGTAACTATATTTCTTCCACACAATTGGGAAGTTTTCTACTATTATTTCTTTAAGACTTCTTTTTCTCCCTGTTTCTTCTCTTTCTGGAACTCCACTTACATGTCTATTAGACCTTTTGATAACTATCACACATGTCCTTGAATCTTTGTTCTTTTTCAGTTTTTTTCTTTCTGTTCTTCAGATGGCACTCTTTATATTGAGCTACATCTTTTAGTTCATTGACTCTTTCCGCTGTCATTTTCGTCTTTACATTGAGACCATCCAGCATGATTTTTCTTTCTGATATTGTGTTTTTTACCTCAACTTTCTTTCTTTCTTTTTTTCTCATTTTAACAGTTTTTATTTCAAGTTGTTGCATATAAGATTACTTTACTCCTGCATCTTCTCAATTGTTTCTTCCTTATATATGCCCTTTTCCTTTCCTACTTGGCAAGATTTAGCTTTATGTTCAAGGATGTTTTTGTAGTCTTTGTCCAGTTTTAGTCTAGTGACAATCACCTTGCTAGAGTGAATGCCCACATGGATGGTTGTGCCGTTTGCCTTCTTCCTGTAAACCTGGACGACTTTGCCAATCTGCTGACCTTTGTAGTGTCCTCACACAACCTGCACTTCATCATCCTTTTGGATGGGCATGGATTGAACATTGTACTTCTGTCTCAGCTCTTTGGAAAGAGGGGAAGACATGATATTCCTGTGAATGTGGATAGGTGCATTGAAATGCCGTTTTTGGTTCTTGCTCTGATCAGAAGTCACAAAAGGATTGAACTTCATTTTGGCCACTGGTGCGTCAGCGATGGCCACAAGAGGGAAGGCTTTCACCCCAACTTTCAGTATTATTCCTTTTGATTTCTTTCCCTGCTTAGACCTCCCATTTTTAAAATTCATTTCAAGAGAATTTTCATTTATATTATGGAGCACAGTTAAAACAGTACCTTAAGTTTCCGTCTGGGTTCCAAGATCTATGCAGTCTCAGGGCTGGCATTTATTGAGAGTCTTTTCTTTTGAAAATGCCCACATTTTACCGTGTTATTTTTTTTTACCCAGATACTACTTATTTATGTATTTATGTATTTTGCATAGTAGTAATTTAAATTGTATCCTATGTTTTGAATGTTGTTATAAAAATATTCTGGGTCTTATTATAATTCTTTGTAAAACACTGACAGTTAAAACAACAACAAAGTAAATCAACTGAGTTAGGTTCAAACATGAGTTCTGTATTGCCTTCTGTGGGTTGTCCAAATTTTACATCACTTCTCAAAGCTCTTGACATACTGTTTCAAGTTCATCTCATGCATCAGTAGCTCAGAGACAAGGCTTGGGCTGTGTTCAGGTTCATACACAGAATTAGACTAGCCGTATCTCTTTTTTTTCTCCAACAATATTACCTTCTTACTCACCCAGAAAGATGTGATTTGGGGGGAGTTTTGTCTGCCCATGCTGCTAGTCTCCTTTGTGACTAAAAATTGGCCAAACAATTGAAGCAAAACCCATAAGAAACGAAAGCAAACCACCGCCCCCCTCCAGCTAAGTTGCTTCTCTAAGTTTTGTCTTCCTTCCATAATCTGCTCCCTTTTATTTGCTTTTGAAAGTCTACAGGTAGCTTTGTTTTCTTTTTCTTTATCTTTGTATTTTGTTCAGAGATCTTTGTTGTAATAAGGCAGATTGGATTTAATGTGTTTGTACTGTACCATTAAAGTGTAACTGAATTTCCAAATTCTATTTTAAAAGGATCATTCTAGTTGCTCTGTTGAAAACAGACTATAGATAGGTATGGAGGGAGGCCTGCTGGCATGTGATTACACACATCCTGATGAAAGATGCTGCTGAATGGACCAGGCTGGTCGTAGTGGGGATAATGAGATGTAGTCTTTTTTCAGTACATATTTTGAAAGTGGAGCCAACACAATTTTCTGATAAATTAGATAAGGAGAAAGTGAGACATCATTGGTAACTTTGAGAATTTGGGCTTCTACAACTGGAAGGAAGTTTTGGCCATTAACTGAAATGGGGAATACTACAAGTGGAAAAAAAATATATTGTCAGAAGCTTAGCTTTGGCACATAACTGTTGAAGCACTTACAATACATATAAGTGGAGAAATCATATTAGCAATGGATATATAAATCTAGGATTCAGAGGAGACTAGGCTACATACATTAAAACAACCAGAATCCAAAGTTTACAAATGGTATTGTAAGTTAAAAAAAAAAAAATCTATAAAATTCCCTAGGGAAATGTTTTTCAAACTTTAGCATTCAGGAGAATCACCTGAAGTGCTTATTAAAACTAAATTGCTGGGCCCCAATCCCAGAGTTTCTGATTAATTAGGTCTTTGGAGGGACTTGAAAATTTGCATTTCTAACAAGTTTTCAGGTCATGCTGATGCTGCTAGTCTGAGGACCACACTTTGGAAACTACTGCCCTATGGTGAATGTAGATATAGAAGAGAAGAAGTTCAGTGGCTCAGCTTTGGGGGCATTTGTGCTAAAAAAATTGGGGGAAAAAAGATGAGGAAACAATATAGAAGATAGAGAAAGAGCAGTCTGTGAGGTGGGAAAACGAGGAAAATGGTGTGCTGGTAATGACTGTCTCAGGGAAGAGAGATTATCAGCTTTCGTTAGCTGCATATAGGACAGTAAAAGAAGAATAAGAGTTGACTATTGTATATACCAATATGGAAATTATTAGTAACCTTTACAGTATCAGTTTTGTTGGAGAATTAGGGCAACAGCCTGTTTGTAGTGGATTTAACTCATATCTTTATAGTGTAAACAGATTAACTGTCTCTCTAGCTCAGTGACACCAGCGACTAAAATCCTTTGCTCCGGTATTATCCTCAACAAGTACTGTTCCTTGTTGATTTTTTAAAGGAAGAAAATAAGCAGATCAACCCATGTGATTTTTGTATTTGCTTTATAGTCAAAAAAATCTTTAGTTCAAATTAATATATTGGATTTTGCCTTATGGCATCAGTCTCTTAAAATCTAGGCAAGCCTGAACCAGTTTCTCTGATCCTGATAAATCCTGATCCTCTGTCAACACAATAGGGTTTCTGGAGCTCCCCCTGAAGACCAGACTGAATAGTTGAGGCCCCATCAAGGTATCATTTTTCCTCTGAAGTCCAATTTTATCTTTTTTTTTTTTAAGCAGCCCTAATCTCAGTTTTATTTTATGAAAGTAAGAATTCTGGACTTTGTAGTTTCAAAAGTTACTTTCATCTTTAAAGTTCTATGATTCTATGCCTTTATATTAGGATAATATTCATAAAGATGTCAAACAACATTTCTCTAAATTTCAATATTTTCATATTGTAGTCAGAATTTCAGGAGTCTTACTTATTCATTATTGTAGGTGTTTCCAAATAAAAGAAACCATTGTGTATTTGATTTATAAAAAGTTATAGAATTTTTAGGCAAATATGTCAAATATTAAAAAAAATTTTTGACGATGTAAGATCTCTCCATGTAAAATGTTTGCACTTAATTGCAAAACTGATGTAAACATTTCTATTATTTAGAGAGAATTCATAATTGGATCTAAAATAAAAGTGCAGAAATCAGGTTTCTAATCCTATAGCCAAATCAAACTGAGACTGGAAAGTTTAGCTCTTTAAAGAATAACCACCCTATGTTATTGGTACACAAGCAGTGAATAACAATAATCTTCCTACTACAAATCTTTTCTGTACAGTGTTACTTATTATTTGGTTTCCATTGAGGGACAATATAATCTAGAACTGAATATGATGCCTTTCCTGTATTGGCTCAGCATTAAGAAAATTAAGATGTAAGAAACAATGTTTTCTATTATGTTAGAGCTTTGGTTCTCAAAGAATTTAAAACTTTAGAACAAGAAAATGTTTTAAAGTAACAAGTGTGACCCTGTCTTTTAGAAAGAGGAGGAAAATAAGGTTCAATAAATGCATGGTGGTCCTAACTCATGGCAGCACTGAATTGAGAATCACTCTTTTGTCTCAAAGAAATAAATTATCACAGAAGTGGAAGATATTTTATTTTTAGTGTCCAACTATTATGTGATGCATGCATCACCCCCATGGTTTCCTCCATAAGGTCCTTTCAAACATCTGTTCATATACAGAGTGTAAGTAAACATATTTAACACCCAACAACATTGTCCTAAAGTAGTTCTATTTATCAGCAAAATGTAAGTGTTAACCAATAGGATTAATCTGTACAGTCTTTATGCTGGGGCTCCTTAAAATCTATGGGTCTGTCCTGTATCTTTCCTATGTAATTGTCAACAGAATTTCCATCACAAATTCAAGTCAATCTCCTAATTCTCCCAAAGTATAGTATTTCCTGCCTCTCTTGAATTGGAATGAAAGGTTTAATACCTGTTGGCAAAATTTGCTTTAGACTGCCATTTCTGTCTTGGTCAACGGTATGTTTGCCTCTCCATAGGAACTAGAAACTTGAGACAGAAGTCAACCTTTTTGTAGTTCACTCACTTAAAGTTTCAAAGCTAATAGTCACTGGCCTGGTAACTCAGTTTTTACCAAATCCTATGGCCATGCTATTTTGTCCTTTCAGGCACTAATGGTATCTACTGCCAGAAATTATTGTCAATGCCAAGGGCAGGAAGTAAAGACAATGGCAATTTCATTCATTCATTTATTCACTCATTTCATATTTATTAAGTACTTACTATGTTTTAGTCTGGCAACAAGGTGCTGAGATACTCAAGCACAAATAAGTCACTGTATTTATTCTTAAGGAAATTGAGATCCATTAGAAAAAGGCAGGCATGTATACAAATATTTGCCTTGAAATAATATAGATCCTGTGGGATATATACACATTTGGGTTACAAGGCAGAGAGAACCTCCTATGTACCTTTTACCCAAGTATTTTGTTGGTAAGGCCTTAACTATTTTCCTTAAGTTCATTTTTTAATGTCTCCAACAAAATAATTCCTAGTAATCAATTACTGAACTATTTAGGAGTTTAAAAAAATTCTTCAAAAACATTCAACACACTTAATGAGTTTCTTTGCCTGGGAAAATTCATGGACAAACTTGAACACATTAAAATGAAAATTTGCTGATGTGATTCAGTTTTTAGTTCAAGGTAAAATGCCATCAGCATGACATTTTCCACTTCATATTGTATTTCTGTGTACAGATATCTTGGCTTGTGAATTGAGCTTAGAGTCTGTAGTGCATAAGTGTGATACATGACTGATGAGTTTAAACAGAATTCATGCATCCTTTAAAAAGATTTTAGAGAGCACTTAAGAATGTAATTTTGAAGGATGGCATTTTTAGCGACAGTGGGCATTTTGAAATGTATGAAGTTACTCTGGATCATTTAGATTATTTTGAGCACTCATAGAATTTGCCCTGCCCCACCTCAACCATAATCATTCCTCACCTTCCAAACAGCATATATGTGACAAGTGAATACCAAGTAGTTCCCTCTATGCTTTTAAAATAATTCTAATTTCTTTTTCAGCATATTCTTTCCTGAAAATACAGATACAAAAGATAAGGATCTTCTAGCTTCATAATGGTACACAAAATATCAATATAATGGTGCTGTTTAGTGAACACTACTCACCAGGGTGGACACCTGTGTCTTGCTTTACTTAAGAGTAAATGATTTCAGGTCTGGACTTTCATCTGAGCCATTTTCTCCTGCTTTTAAGATGAAGGGTTCTGTGGGAATAAATGAAGACCACCCAAATGAGAACAAGCAGAGCCTCTTTATTCAGAGGCTGCTATAGCACAGAAGTCAGCCACCATCACTTGCCTTTGGCAGAGATTCAAAGGCAGGCAAAGAAACAAGAAAGCTTTATCGTGAAATAAAGGAAGGATTTGGATATACTCTGATTAAAAGTTGTTGGCATGGGGAAGCTGGAGATGCACTAACTAGAAAGGACACATCTTAGGTGATTGGTTAGAGGAGCATATTGAGCCTTTTCTGGTTTATCCTGAGTTGGAAGTAGAGGTAAAAAGTACGAAAGTCCAAGTCCTTGATCAGGTCCTGACCATTTTAGGCTGATTGCTGCAGAGGCTGTAGTCAGGGTTCTGTTGTTATATATGGTCTGCCCATTATCCATTTGTATATTCAGTCTCTCCCTTTGAATTCCTCTCTACATTTCCAACATTAGATTACTACTGTCTGTTGTCTCAACCTGATGCAAAGGCAAATTAGGGATCCTGAATACACCCTTCTCTATGATTCTCCATAACTGATGGAAAACCACTGGGCTTTTCAGTGTGAGCAGTATGAGCATTTGTAAAATAAGCATGAGCTCTCCTGTGTAACACGAAATTCTAACTTGTATAAGACTGAAAAAAATACCATTTATGGAGGAATAATGTCTTACTTAAGATACATTAGAAAAGTATTTATCAAATTACATTTCAATAAATCCTAGTGTGATGTGTGATATTCATGGATATTCTATTTAAAGATAAAAATGAGGGGGAAATTTCCTCTACAAGTAAGCTTGAAGACATCTCGGTGGAAGTTTGGAACAGCCTGGATAGGGTATACTGAGGGTTTCAATGAATAGTGCTAATTTCAACTGGGCTTTGTTGTGTGATACTAGGATAGATTATAATTTTCTTATTGATTATTATACAAATAAAATCTTGTTTCTAGGTTAATATAAGTGAAATACCTTCAAAGAACTAGAAAATGATAAGTATTCATCTCTAGAGCTTTGGCTTGAAATTGTTGCTATGTTTTCACTACTACAGCACTTAAAAAATATTTTACCCCCAGATTTTGCTAATTTGTACCTTTTTTTTTTTGTACTGTTGGTTTTTGGACTTAGTTCTTCCAGAGCCAGAACGCTTCTCATAAGTTTTATCAGTAAACTTAATCATTTGGCTCAGGATGAATCATACCCTAGTTCTCACCATAGTTAATTGGAATAATTTAGATGATGAGATTTGGGACTTTGAGTTGATTTTGCTGATAATGCTTAAATGAAACTTGATGCTATAATGTCAAAGTCTTTCCAGGATGTTGGGATGGTGAATATATTTTGCATGTAGGAAGGACACGAATTTTGGGGAACTAGAGGGTAGACTATTGTGGGCTTCATTTTATCCCCCAAAACATGTTGAAATCCTAGCGCTCATACCTCAGAATGTGACTTTATTGGAAACCAGCTCTTTACAGACTTAAGATAAAATGAGGTCATTAGAGTGGGTCCTAATCCAATGTTGTGACTGTTGTTCTTATAAAAAGGGGGAAATTTGGACACAAAGGCAGACATGCACTGAAGGAAGATGATGTGAAGACACAGGGAGAAGACAGCCATCTACAAGTCAAAGAGCATGTGAGGCTACTAGGAACTAGGCAAGAGACCTGGAGCAGATCCTTCCCTAGTGCCTTCTGAGGGAATGTGGCCCTCCTGCCAACTTGAATTGAGACTTCTGGCCTCCAGAACTGGAGACTACTTCTTTGTTCTAAGCCACACAACTTGTGGTACTTTGTTATGGTAACCCTAGGAAACCAATACAGATTTTGAAACCATTTTTGAATCAGCAATTTGTGCAATTAGGTTTTATATTAACATCTGTATGTACCTATATACTCTTAGACTTTTCAGCTAATGTCCTAGTTACCTTTCCCATTTAACAGACTGCTATTTGACTCGAGATACTGACTGCACTCTTTAAATATTTCACAAGCTACTCTTAATATTTTCCTAGTGGCTGAAGTGTGTTACCAAACTTTTATTTTATTAAATAGTGAACAAATGAGAATTGTGATTTTTTTCATATCTTTACTAGAGAAGCTGAATTACAAAGGCATGCATTCACTATTGCTTTTGGATCAAAAGGAATGACATGTTAGCAAACAGGAAATACTTTCCTTACAAAAATATTTAAGTATTTAAAGTAATATCTAATATTTGACTTTTCAGCTAAACTATGATACCAGAGATAGAAACTGGAACAATTTTTGCCAGTTATTATATCTTAGTGGCAACCAGCTAGACACTGGCTGCCTAACTTATTAGGCTGGAAACTGTTTCTTTTGTTTTTCTTTCTTTGTGTACTAAATCTTTTTGTGCCATTTGTTTTGTCACTGAGGGAGGAAGGGAAGCCAAAGAAACAAAGGTTGCAGTGAAAGAAAATATATAAATTCACTAAATATTTAAATGGTAGTTTCCCATGTTGACAAAAAAGCAAGATGCATCCGATTCTAACAGCAATCATGACAACCTTCCAACTCATGCTTTTTTAAATCAATTTTCCCCAAATTTTCCTTTTTGCTTTATTGCACTTGGCAAGTATTGCACCTTTTTTTTTTTTTTTTTTTTTTAAACATAATGAAGGTTTGTGGCAACCCTGCATTGAGCAAGTCTATTGGTGCCATTTTTCCAACAGCATTTGCTCACTTCCGGTCTCCATGTCACTTTTGGTAATTCTCACAATATTTCAGACTTTGTCATTATTGCATTTTTTTTTTTTTATGATGATCTGGATCAGTGATCTCTGGTGTTACTATTTTAATCATTTAGGGACACCATGAACCATACACATGTAAGATGGTGAACTTAAAAATGCTGTGAGTGTTCTGACTACCCCACTGACTGGCCAACAGCCCATCTCTCTCCCTCTCCTCAGGCTTCCCTATCCCCTGAGAAACAACAATATTGAAATTAGGCCAATTAATAACCCCTACAATGGCCTCTCAGTGTTTCAGTTAAAGGAAGAGTTGCATGTCTCTCATTTTATTTTATTATTATTTTAATTTTTTTAATTTAATTTTATTATGTTATGCTAGTCATCATACAATACATCATTAGTTTTTGATGTAATGATCCATGATTCATTGTTTTCGTATAACACCCAGTGCTCCATGCAGTACGTGCTCTCCTTAATACCCATCACTGGGCTAACCCATCCCCCCACCCTCCTCCCCTCTAAAACTCTCAGTTTCTTTCTCAGAGTCCATAGTCTCTCATGGTTCATCTCTCCCTCCGATTTCCCCCCCTTCATTTTTCCCTTCCTTCTCCTAATGTCCTCCATGCTATTCCTTATGTTCCACAAATAAGTGAAACCATATGATAATTGACTTTCTCTGCTTGACTTATTTCACTTAGCATAATCTCCTCCAGTCCCATCCATGTTGATGTAAAAGTGGGGTATTCATCCTTTCTGATGGCTGAGTAATAGTCCATTGTATATATGGACCACATCTTCTTTATCTATTCATCTGTTGAAGGGCATCTCAGCTCTTTCCACAGTTTGGCTATTGCAGACATTGCTGCTATGAACATTGGGGTGCATATGGCCCTTCTTTTCACTACATCTGTGCCTTTGGGGTAAATACACAGTAGTGCAATTGCTGGGTCATAGGGTAGCTCTATTTTTAATTTTTTGAGACACCTCCACACCGTTTTCCAAAGTGGCTATACCAACTTGCATTTCCACCAACAGTGTAAGAGGTTTCCCCTTTCTCCACAACCTCTCCAACATTAGTTGTTTCTTGCCTTGTCAATTTTTGCCATTCTAACTGGTATAAGGTGGTATCTCAATGTGGTTTTGATTTGAATTTCCCTGATAGCTAATGATGTTGAACATTTTTTCATGTGTCTGTTAGCCATTTGTATGTCTTCTTTGGAGAAGTGTCTGTTCATGTCTTCTGCCCATTTTTTGACTTGATTATTTGTTTTTTGGGTGTTGAGTTTGAGAAGTTCTTTATAGATCGTGGATACCAGCCCTTTATCTGTTGTGTCATTTGCAAATATCTTCTCCCATTCTGTGGGTTGCCTCTTTGTTTTGTTGACTGTTTCCTCTGCTGTGCAGAAGCTTTTTATCTTGATGCCGTCCCAAAAGTTCATTTTTGCTTTTGTTTCACTTGCCTTTGGAGATGAATCTTGAAAGAAGTTGCTGTGGCTGATGTCGAAGAGGTTACTGCCTATGTTCTCCTTTAGGATTTTGATGGATTCCTGTCTCACATTGAGATCTTTCATCCATTTTGAGTTTATCTTTGTGTATGGTGTTAGAGAATGGTCAAGTTTCATTCTTCTGCATGTGGCTGTCCAGTTTTCCCAGCACCATTTATTGAAGAGACTGTCTTTTTTCCATTGCATATCTTTTCCTGCTTTATCGAAGATTATTTGACCATAAAGTTCAGGGTCCATATCTGGGCTCTCTATTCTGTTCCATTGGTCTATATATCTGTTTTTGTGCCAGTACCATGCTGTCCTGTGATCACTGCTTTGTAATATAGCTTGAAATCAGGCTACGTGATGCCCCCAGCTTTATTTTTCTTTTTCAACATTTCCTTGATGGTTTGGGGTCTTTTCTGATTCCATACAAATTTTAGGATTGTTTGTTCCAGCATTTTGAAAAATGTCATTGGAATTTTGATCAGAATTACACTGAAGGTATAGATTGCTCTGGGTAGCATAGACATTTTAACAATGTTTATTCTTCTGATCCATGAGCATGGAATGTTTTTCCATCTTTTTGTGTCTTTTCGATTTCTTTCATGAGTGTTCTATAGTTCCTAGAGAACAGATCCTTTACCTGTTTGGTTAGGTTTATTCTGAGGTATCTTATGGTTTTTGGTGCTATTGAAAATGGAATCGTTTCTCTAATTTCTCTTTCTACACTTGCATTGTTAGTGTATAAGAAAGCAACTGATTTCTGTGCATTGATTTTGTATGCTGCCACATTACTGAATTGCTGTTTGAGTTTTAGTAATTGAGGGTGGAGTTTTTTGGGTTTTCCACATAAAGTATCATGTCATCTGTGAACAGAGAGAGTTTGACTTCTTCTTTGCCAATTTGAATATCTTTTGTTTCTTTTTGTGGTCTGAATGCTATTGCTAGGACTTCTAGTACTATGTTGAACAATAGTGGCGAGAGTGGGCATCCTTGATGTGTTCCTGACCTTCAGGGAAAGGCTCTCAGCTTTTCCCCATTGAGGATAATATTCACTGTGGGTTTTTCATAGATGGATTTTATGAGCTTGAGTAAGGTTCCCTCTATCCCCATACTCTGAAGAGTTTTAATCAGGAAAGGATGTTGTATTTTGTCAAATGCTTTTTCTGCATCCATTGAGAGGACCATATGGTTCTTCTCTCTCCTCTTATTAATGTGTTCTATCACATTGATTGATTTGCGAATGTTGAACCACCCTTGCATCCCGGGGATAAATCCCAGTTTATTGTGGTGGATGATCCTTTTAATGTATTGTTGGATCCTATTGGCTAAGATTTTGTTGAGGATTTTGGAATCCATATTCATCAGGGATATCAGTCTGAAATTCTCCTTTTTGATGGGATCTTTGCCTGGTTTGGGGATTAAGGTAATGTTGCCCTCATAGAATGAGTCTGGAAGCTTTCCTTCTGTTTCTATTTTTTGAAACAGCTTCAGGAGAATAGGTAATATTTCTTCTTTGAATGTTTGGTAGAATTCCCCAGGGAATCCATCAGGCCCTGGACTCCTGTTTTTTGGGAGGTTTTTGATCACTGCTTCAATCTCGTTACTGGTTATTGGCCTATTCAGGTTGTCAATTTCTTCTTATTTCAGTCTTGGGAGTTTATAGGTTTCTAGGAAGCCATCCATTTCATCCAGGTTGCTCAGCTTATTGGCATATAGTTGTTGATAATAATTTCTAATAATTGTTTCTATTTCCTTGGTGTGAGTCGTGATCTCTCCCCTTTCATTTATAATTTTATTAGTTTGGGTCCTTTCTCTTTTCTTTTGGATAAGTCTCGCCAGTGGTTTATCGATCTTATTAATTCTTTCAAAGAACCAGCTTCTAGTTTTGCTGATCTGATCTACTGTGTTTCTGGTTTCTAACTCATTGATCTCTGCTCTAATCTTTTTTTTTTTTTTTTTTTTTTAAAGATTTTGTTTATTTATTTGACAGAGAGAGACACAGCGAGAGAGGGAACACAAGCAGAGGGAGTGGGGGAGGGAGAAGCAGGCCTCCCACGGAGCAGGAGCCCGATGCGGGGCTCGATCCCAGGACCCTGGGATCATGACCTGAGCCGAAGGCAGACGCTTAACGACTGAGCCACCCAGGCACCCCGATCTCTGCTCTAATCTTAATTATTTCTCTTCTAATGTGTGGCTTAGGCATCGTTTGTTGCTTTTTCTCTAGTTCTTTAAGATGTAAAGTCAGTTGGTGAAATAAGGATTTTTCTATTTTTTTGATTGAGGCTTGGATGGCTATGTATTTCCCCCTTAGGACTGCCTTTGCAGTATCCCATAGGTTTTGGACCTATGTGTTTTCGTTCTCATTGGTTTCCATGGATTGCTTACGTTCTTCATTGATTTCCTGGTGACCCAAACATTCTTGAGCAGAGTGGTTTTTAGCTTCCAAGTGTTTGAATTTCTTCCAAATTTTTTCTTCTGATTGAGTTCTAGTTTTAAAGCATTATGGTCTGAGAATATGTAGGGAATAATCTCAGTCTTTTGTTATCAGTTGAAACCTGATTTGTGACCCAGTATGTGGTCTATTCTGGAGAATGTTCCATGTGTGCTCAAGAAGAATGAGTATTCTGTTGTTTTAGGGTGGAATGTTCTGTATATATCTATGAGGTCCATCTGGTCCAGTGTGTCATTCAAAGCTCTTGTTTCTTTGTTGATTTCCTGCTTAGATGATCTGTCTATTGCTGAGAGTGGAGTATTGAGGTCTCCTACAATTAACGTATTGTTATCCATATGAAACTTTATCTTGGCTAACAGTTGGCTTATGTAGATGGCTGCTCCCATGTTGGGGGCATAGATATTTACAATTGTTAGATCTTCCTGTTGGATAGACTCTTTAAGAATGCTATAGTGTCCTTCCGTGTCTCTTAACTACAGTCTTTAGTTTAAAATCTAATTTGTCTGATATAAGAATTGCTACCCCAGCTTTCTTTTGAGGTCTGTGGCATGGAAGATGGATCTCCATCCCTTCGCTTTCAGTCTGGATGTATCTTTAAGTTCAGAATGAGTCTCTTGTAGACAGCATATGGATGGGTCCTGTCTTTTTATCCAATCTGCAACCCTGTGCCGTTTTATGGGAGCATTCAGGCCATTCATGTTGAGAGTGATTATTGAAAGATATGAATTAATTGTCATCATGCTGCCTGTGAAGACCTTGTTTTTATTGATTGTCCCTGTAAATTTCTTTTCTATATCACTCTTGGGATCTTTCTCCTTTTATAGAACCCCCCTTTAATATTTCTCGCAGGGCCGGCTTAGTGGTCACATATTCTTTCAGTTTCTGCCGGTCGTGGAAGCTCTGCATCTCTCCATCCATTCTAAATGACAGCCTTGCCAGGTAAAGTATTCTTGGCTGCATGTTCTTCTCATTTAGTACCCTGAATATGTCTTGCCAGCCCTCTCTGGCTTGCCAGGTGTCTGTAGATAGGTCTGACGTTATTCTGATGTTCCTTGCTCTGTACGTAAGGAATCTGTTCCCCCTAACTGCCCATAAGATGGTTTCCTTGGTTCTAAGATTTGTGAGTTTTACAATTACATGCTGAGGTGTTGGCCTGTTTTCCTTGATCTTGGGAGGGGTCCTCTCTGTCTCTAGGACACGAATGTTTTTTCATTTCCCAGATTAGGGAAGTTCTCAGCTATGATTTGCTCAAATATATCTTCTAGTCCTCTCTCTCTCTCCACCCCCTCAGGGATTCCAATAATTCTGACATTGGAACGTTTCATGGTGTCACTTATTTCTCTTATTCTATTTTCATGGATTCTGAGTTGTTTTTCCCTGGCCTCCTCTTTTCCCTTTTTTTCTATTAATTGGTCTTCTAGGTCACTAATTTGTTCTTCTGCCTCGCTTACCCTAGCTGTTAGATTATCTGGATTAGATTGGATCTCACTGATAGCATTGTTAAGTTCTGCCAATTCAGCTTTCATTTCTGCCCTTAGAGACTCTATGTTGCCATTAATCAATTTCTCCCTTCTAGCTATTGTCTTCACAATTGCCAGCCTGAATTCCATCTCTGACATCTTGGTTATATCTGAATCCATTTGTAAATCTGTGGCATAAGTCATAGTCTCTGAGTCTTTCCTATTTTGGGGGTTCCTCCTCCTAGTCATTCCACTGAGGGGTGGTTGAGGGAATGTGTAGAGTCCAAATTATTGACCACAACCTAAGCAAGATGCACCTGTTTTCTAGGGACCTTAGGTTTGCTGGTCTCTTGTTTTCCCAGCCTGTCTTCTGGGCAAGGGGTCTGCCATGCTGTTACTCAGGCAACCCTGTTTGGGCAGAGTTGCCCTGCCCCCCTGTGGGGGGGAATGGGCTCAGTGAAAACCATTTTTGGGGGGCTTTTGGTCTCTGGCAGCTTTCCCTGATGGCTTTCTGTGTCTCTTCTGAGAGTCAGAGCAGAAGGGACTGTTTCCAACCCTCTGCCTAAGAGAAGAGAGATCACAGTCAGTTCCTCAGTGAGCTCTCCAGGCCACACTACCTCCGTTTCTGTCTGTGCTGCTATAAACTGCAGCGTTCTGGATTGTGCTCCCCCAGCAGCGCTCCCAACCCCTGCCTCGAGGTTGTGGCACATCTCTGCCCTTTGTGTTTCTAAAACCGCCAGCCACGCCAGTTCACATGCCCGGCCCCACCACTCGGTTTCCATTTGGGGGGGGGGGCTGCCCTAAAGTCCTTTCCCTGCCACCACTGGTCTGTGAGCCTGTGCCCCATCCCCAGCGCAGGAGGCTATCACTCACCGGCAGTGTAGGATCCCCATGGCTGGCTCCCTCCCCTGCTGTTAATCTCTGATATCTGCCCATGGAATCACGGCTCCCCACTTTGTACCTCAAAACCAACCACCTGCGATATTCTGTTTGTAGAGATCCAGATCTATCTTCTTACATCTCAGGCTGATTTCATGGGTGTTCAGAGTGGTCTGGTAGATATCCAGCTTAATTCCAGGGACCGGTTGGAATAGGGTCCCCTACTCCTCCGCCATCTTTTTTCTCCCCCTTCCACATGTCTCTCATGTTAAATTAAAAGCTATAAATGATTAAGATTGGTGAGGAAGGCATATTGAAAGCCAGGATAATCTGGAAGGTAGGTCTCTTACACCAAAGAGTTAACCAAATTGTGAATGAAAAGGAGAAATTCTTAAAGAAAATTAAAAGTGCTACTCTAGTGATCACATGAATGTTAAGAAAGCAAAACAGACTTATTGCTGATATGGAGAAAGTTTTAGTGGTCTGGATAGAAGATCAAACCAGCACAACATTCCCTTAAGCCAAAGCCTAATCCAGAGCAAGGCTCTAAATTTCTTCAATCTCACGAAGGCTGAGAGAGGTGGGGAAGCTGCAGAAGGGAATTTGGAAGATAGCAGAGGTTGAGTCATGAGAAATAAGGAAAGGAGTCATCTCCATAACATAGAAGTATAGGGTGAAGCAGCAAGTGCTGATGTAGAAGCTGCAGCTAGTTATCCAGAAGACCTAGCTAAGAGAATTAACAAAGGTGGCCACACTTAGCAGCAGAGTTTCAATATAGACAAAATAACCTTCTATTAGAAGAAGATAGCATTTAGGACTTTCATAGCTAGAGAGGAGAACTCAATGTCTGGCTCCAAAGTTTCAAAGCTCAGACTGACTCTTGTTAGGGGCTAATGCAACTGGTGGCTTTAAGTTGAAGCCAATGTTCATTTACCATTTCAGAAATCCTCTGGCCCTTAGGAATTAGGCTAAATCTACTCTGCCTGTGCTCTATAAATGGAACAAAACATGGATGACAGCACATCTGTTTACAACATGGTTTACAGAATATTTTAAGCTCACTGTTGAGACTTACTGCTCAGAAAAAAAACAAAAAAAGTTCCTTTCAAGTGTCAGTGCTCAATGACAATGCGTCTGATCCCCCAAACACTCTGATGGAGATGTACAATGAGATTAATGTTTTAATGCCTGCTAAGACAACATCTATTCTGCAGCCCATGGATCAATGAGTAATTTTAACTCTCAAGTCTTATTACTTAAGAAATACCCTTCACAAGGCTGCTATAGGTAATGATTCCTCTGATAGACCTAGGCAAAATAAATAAAAAACCTTCTGGAAAGAATTCACCATTCTAGATGTCATTAAGAACATTCATGATTCATGGAAAGAGGTTAAAATATCAACATGAACAGGAATTTGGAAGAAGTTGATTCCAGCCCTCATGGATAACTTTGAGGGGTTCAGACTTCAGTGGAGGAAGTAACTACAGATGTGGAGAACCAGAATCAGAAGTGGAGCCTGAAGATGCGACTGACTTACTTCAATTGTATAATAAAACTAGAATGGATGAGAAGCTGCTTCTATGGAGGAACAAAGTAAGTGGTTTCTTGAGACAGAATCTACTCCTGATGAAGATGCTGTGAAGATTGTTGAAATGACAACAAAGAATTTGGAATATTCCATAAACTTAGCTGGTAAAGGAGTGGAAGAGTTTGAAAGGATTGACTCCGAATTTGAAAGAAGTTCTACTGTGGGTAAAATGTTAGCAAACAGCAACACACACTACAGAGAAATCCTCCATGAAAGGAAGAATCAATTGGTGCAGCAAACTTTATTGTCTTATTTTAAGAAATTGCCACAACCACCTCAACTTTCAGCAAACACCAGCCTGATCAGTCAGCAACCATCAACATCAAGGCAAGACCCTCCACCAGCCAAAAGGTTATGAGTTCCTGAAAGCTCAGACAATGGTTAGCATTTTTAGCAATAAAGTATTAAGCTATTGTACACTAAAAAGACTATATAGTATAAACATAACTTTAATATGCACTAGGATGCCAAAAAATTCACTTGATTTGCTTTACTGTGATATTTGCTTTGTCTTTGTGGTCTGGAACCAAACCCACAATATCTCTGAGGTATACCTGTATATATACTGGATTTCATTTGCCTATCTTCCATATCTATCATTTTCTCTTATCATTTTAAATTGTGTATTAAATTCCATTTGATTTTGCTGATTCTTTCTTTCCTCCATTACTGATCAATTATCCTTTGGTTGGTTGTTTCTTTCTTTCTTTTTTAAAGATTTTAATTATTTATTTGAGAGAGAAAGTGAGTGAGAGAGAAAGAGCACAAGCCAGGGGAGAGGCAGAGAGAAAGGGAGAAGCAGACTCACCGCTGAGCAGGGAGCCTGCCATGGGTCGATCCCAGGAACCTGGGATCATGACCTGAGTCAAAGGCAGACACATAAGCTACTGAGCCACCCATGTGCCCACTTTCAGTTGTTTCTAATTTCTCCTTTAGTTCTTCTTTAGTTTTCTTCTATTTTCTTCCTCAGATCTGCCAGCATGGCTCATATTTAATATTTTTCTGGTGTCTTATTATCACTTATCTGAATTTCTTTTTCTTTCCTTAATACTGATGCTTCAGAGTTAATTAATTTTCTTAATTCATGGAAAACAATTTATTGTAATTTTTATTTGCTTTTTAACCATTTTCTGGTCAGTGTCCTTTGCCTGCTATTTGTTTTTGCTTTTTAAACCCTCCTCTTTTTCCATAGTATGGTGGTTGATATCTTATTTTGCATTCTATTTATTATTCATTTTTAAATAAAATCAATTTTTCTTTAAGGAAATATTTACCAGAAGTTTATGTAAAAGAAGCGTATAGGGCTGTGTTCCAGATGGCAGGAATTTTAATCATGACTCGGAATTGTTGTATTGTGTACAGTTGTTCATAATGCGAATTCTGTCTCAGCCTCTTGCATCAACAGACCATCTCCTGCAAATGTGCTTTTCCAAAAGAGCCATTGTTTGTGCTCTGAAAATATTTCCCCAGACTTTGCACCCTTCTCTATTATTGTAAACAGAGGATTTGGGTTTAACACCTCAGATTGTGTCTCTTGCCTCTGGGACTTATACTTACATGCATTTTTAGGGACATACAACCACGTGTCCTCAATCTGGTTCATTTTGCACCAAGTTAGATTATCACAAGCCACCTCAGCTTCAGATAATTTCTATTTTAACTAAAGCCACAGTTATGTAAAGATGTTCAGTTTCCAGACTTGGCCATATATTATGACTATGAACAGCCTTCTCCCATCACCTCTCTTTCCAGATTTTTGAGTGATAAAATCTCCTCCATATTCAGACCCAAAGTTTGACCCATTTCCAGCTCTAGGAAGTTGACATGTTATTAAATGGGAATCTTTACTTAAAAAACAAAATTCAGTAGAGCAGAAGCAAAGAATGAAAAATCTTAAAGATTTGGTAAGATATAAATTCTAGGTCCAGGAGTAAAAAGCTTAAAATTTTTATATTTAAAAATACAAATACAGTGAAAGCAGAAGATTATAAGATAGAAAGAAGATGGTAATAAGACATGAAAGAGAAGTGTGAAATAGGTTTCTACTTTTTGAAGTCCCTTAAGGTTAATTTCTAGTTAACACTCAATAGCTTTTTACAGTATGGGATAAAAAGATCAGCTCAAAAAGAATCAGAACAGATGTCATAATTTTTGCTTGTTTAGCCAGAGAAAATCCTATCAAGTCCATGATTTTCTCTGTGAAAGAAACAATCATGGCTCTAAATTAATTGTACATCCGAAAGGATGCCAATGGTAAAGTGATAATTAAAAATGTATGTGGGTCCCTGAGCTTAGTTAACGATATAATAAACAAGAAGTAAAGTCACTAATTTAACGGCAAATGCAGTGTGGATATATGGATTAGGTTGAAGCAGAACATTCTTTTTGGTCCACTGTTTTATTGAAAGTGGTTGCTGGAGGACATTTATTTTTTGTGTTTCATAATCCATTATTAATATCATTAAGAGTCCCTTTAGTCCAATTAAAAGCTCTGTTTATATTTTCCATTAGCTGAAATTGTTCCCTAGTTTGGCACTAATTATCACAGCTATGTAGCCAGTATCCAAATTTATCGTTCATCTGCTCTTTGGCTTCTGTAAATCTTAAAATTGCATAGAGCTATGTTATTATTCATATAAAATTTAAAATCAGTTTGTTTCAGTTTCTGTAGTTCAAAGATATAGATCCAAACTCCATATTATACAGGTTAACCAGACTGGGAATTGGATTACATGTATTAACACAATCCATTGTAGTAATTAATGGATTACATGGAAATATGCAGTAAATAAATTTACTACCCAAGGTCACAATCCTCCCTTCATTCTATTTGTATGTAAATTTTGTTCATGTAAGTTGTATTCTAATATAACCAGCCAAATTGAACTAAATTTTATTGCTTTCTTAGGAAACTGTTATACCAATCATTGCACAAAGAAATAACTCTTTACTCTGTTAGGAGACAACATTGTTCTTTTGTTGGGTGTGTAACACAAATGCTTTTCATGTACTCCATTGTAGTGAATTCAGTTTACACACAAACCATCTATACAAAATCTGGGCATTTTCTACCTGTGGCTTATTTTAAGGTTCTAAATATTTTATAATCTATTCTTTAAAACCTGTTTAAAAAATTGCATAATTAAATTAAATCATTATCCCATAGGATGGTTCTGTCAGTGACTTGCCACTTGAGATTTAACTGACAAGAATGTTTCCCACATTCTGAACTCCCGAGAGCAGTACAGCAATCATTCAACAAATTTTTCCTGAGCACCTACTGAGTGCCAAGCACTTTGCTAGGCATTTACAGATACATTGATGAATGAAATAGATAAAATCTCTGGTCTCAAGAAGCTACATCCTAGTAGAGTGATTAAGAGTCAGTCTGACTTTGGTTGGAAGTTCATCCCAACTAAATAAGAGGAGAGTGACCTTGGGCTGATTACTTATTAGTTCTGACCCTCAGTCTCTTCATCTATAAATCAATTCTAATACCTACCTCATATGGTTATTGTGAAGATTAAATATATTGTACACAGATCACTTAGCACAGTAACTGGAACATAATAAAGCTTGATATATTTTTAATATCTACATGTATTTATTATATCCTAACAGTAACCACAAGTGTCTGCATCAGACGCAAACTGATTATTTACTTATTGGTGATTTTAGCATTAGTTTCCTATGCTCTAATCCCTCACAGGGCAACATGAGGAGGGCAGATATTGTGCAGGCAATAGTAGGATTTGCACATTCAAGAGAAGCCCTGAAATTACAAATCTCAGAGCTCATATGGGGAGTGAGACAGCTGTCCCTCTCCCCTCCTAAGAGAGGGAGAAAAACTTTTGTTCTCGAATATAGAATGTAAACAAGTCCTCTCTAGAAAGAAAAAGGCAAAGTTGACCACCCCTTGGAATGTAAACAAAAGGCTCCAAGCGAGAGAAATCTGTACATCTTTGTAGGGTGTTTAACTGTCTTGAACTTTCAGTGCTTTAGCCATTCACTTACTCTTTTAGCTTGGTTGCCAGTAATTTTTGGTCAGAAAGTGTTGACCATGTCAAAACATGAAAATATTCACATTGTTTTTTGATAATGTTCGTAACCACTAATGGTTACCCTTGTTAACATTATTAGCAGCAATTGCAGGATAGGAACCCAGGGGAGAGGGCTTTGGAAAAGTGACCCATCATCTGCAAAATGATGACAATTATCCTCATGATATATTTTTTTCTCTATTTTGAGTACCTCATCATGGGGTTTCTCTACACACAGGGCCCCCCACCCTGACCTTATCTATGGCAATAAAACCATAATGCATTAGTGTGAATGAGTTCATAGTATCCATTACCAATGATACTCTGTGTAACACTAGTCCAAAAATAGGTTTCTTGAAAAAAGATTCTAGGTCAAATAAGTTTAGAAAAGGCTGTGGCATATATCTCCTTTCTTGGAGAGTCAAAAGACAAAACCATGCTATATATTTTAAGAAATTTTGCAGAAATGCTTAACTAATAATTTTCCAAAATTCCAAGTGTGAGAAGCATAACTTAAGGGAATGACTCTATAGGAATGGAGTCTCTGATTCTGAAGCACGGAAGGGATAAATCTGAGAGCAGGACCTTCCTAGAACCCTTCAAAAATCACTTGACATATAGGTAAACACCAATTCAACACAATTTTTATATAGATATAAAATATATATCTTAAAGATATAAAACAAAGTTTTATTTTATTATGTGCCAGACTTCATACTGAATATTGAGGACACAGAGATGTCTTATGAGACAAGGTTTTGCCCTTGAAGATCTGATGTATACACAAGATCTGTCCTGAACTGTTACTGAAATCTCATAAATATTGCATAAAGTCTCAGGATAATCCTATCTTAAGCACTATGTGAAATATTTGTGTTTAGTAAATCAATCTCTGGTTTATTGGGGGGTAAAAGGGACATCTGATATCTAGCAAATCCATTAGCTGTACCTTCTCAAATGTCCTAATCAATTTTAGTGAATTTGTAAGTTTATCATTTTCCCAAATTATTCTCTAAGGAGGTATGATCCCTCCTTCCTTTTTCTTTGCTAATATAATGGAATCCTCCATGACAGGTAAAGGACAGGGAAGGTATGATGAACCCAAGTGTTGTCTGAGGAGAGAGGAGTAAAATTGGAGGAAGACCACGTGCCCATAATTGAGAACTATGACACTTCTTTTTTGCTTGTTGATGTTGCTAAATAACCAAGAAATAATGGTTACTTATTGTTATATTGATAATCTCTGTTATTTAAATGACACATAGGTTTATAACCTCCAGTTTGTCTACTGGTCCTAAGAAAGTCATTCTTGAAATCTTTGTGTTAAGGTAAACATGCTCACCTCATCGGAAAACCTAACAACACTAACTTTAGATTACCATCCTATGAATTTCAATACAAGTGATACTGGCTCAGATACTTTAAAGCGTACTTATTCTAGATTCTCATTTACTTTAACATAATAATCGAGTAGTAGGAATATCTGATACTCTGAGAACTACCTTGGGATATCATGAGTGGTCTTAAATTTTTTTCTACGACCCCTTAAAGTGATATATTACCCTGACATTTCAAAATAACAAGAAAAAAGTATTGAAAGTACCAGGGAAACAGCATATCAGAAAATGCAGTTTATGAAATGGACATAGTACAACCTAATTAAAAATTTATTTTAAACTGAATTCCTCTGGAAGTTACTAGTGGTGCCATTAGGGCAAAATCTTGAATCACAAAAACAAGAAAAACCCTGATGGTTAACTTTATTAGGTAATTTTAAGTTCCTCAAGTAATGACTTCCTGTTATTTGGGTGGTAACTCTATTCGGACATGGGCTAAGTATTGAGCTACTTTGTTCTTGCCCTGAACCAGCACCAGTTAGCCATGTGATCCTGGGAAAGGCACTTGATCTCTGAAAAATGAGGTTTTAATTTAATTGAGGGTTCCACTAGCTCAGGAGTTCTTAGTCTGATATCAGGGATAAAGAAATCCTTGCACCCCCTAAAGTTATATGCAAATGACATTAGTATGCATATGTACATTTTTTCAGGGAGTGATTCCAAAATTATCTTAGATTCTCTTCTCTGCACAAAAAGTTAATAACCACCAAACCAGGTCATTTCTAACACTGCCTTTCAGTCTAAAGCATTTAAAGGTTCTGTGATTTTTTACAGTCTAATATTTTAGTCACATTTTCTCAAGGCACAGGCAGTGTTTGGAGTAAATTGGATCCCTTAAAATAACTGATCCATTTGAAGTCTTGAGTTGTCATTTTTTAGAGGGGAGCAGTATTTTGTTCTGCTCTAGGAGTCTGGAAAAGTAAACACAATAGCCACAAGCCCTTCACTCTTTCCCATTTTACCTATTTCTTCATGTATGTGTATATGCAAACATTGTAGGTCAGTGTCATTAGGACTCATCTGTAAGAGTTACAAAACCACTTGCAGATAATTCTACTTTTCAATGGTGGTTCTTTTAGATAGAAAGATTGAGATTCGTGCATTTACTTCTCCAACACAAGTTCACATGCCTCAATTTTTAAAGAGTGCTTCACTTAATCATGGTACATATCAACAGACAGCCTGTAAGCCCATAGATTTAAGCCAGAGGAAAAAAAGATTCCATAATATGTGTGTCCTGCTGCCCAGAGGCCATACAGATGGCCCCGCTCTCAGGAGAAGGCCCTGTTCCCTAAGAAGATCTCTGGGACACCTCAGTGTAAACTCCTATCTACACCAAGCCTAGAATAAGACCTGTGATTTTTGAAAATTAGATACATCCTCATACCCCTGGACCCATGGATTTCAAAAAGATTTCTTTGAGAGGTTTGCATAGATTGTGAGGGATTGGAGGTGTGAGGGACAAGCAGAGAAAGAATTATGAATCACAGGGTTCTGCCATGTATGTGAAGCTATGTATGAGACAGCAGAAAAGAGAGGTGTTTTTATATGAATTCTGCAGTAAAGAAGTGTATTCAATTCATATCTCTTTAATTCCTTCTGGTATGCTGGAAAGAGTATCCATTCCTCTCTTGGCTGCTTCTGATTTTCCAACATTCTCTCTCATGTGGCGCAGATCTCTCACTCAAAGTACTTGGATCTGAATCCATTTAAACATCTGTCCCTGTGTCCTTGTCCTGAACACAGAGTACAAACAGGCTACCTCTTTCTCTCCTCTGTGCTCCTGTCCCCGTTGACTTCTGGTCTTCTCAACTGCGTTTTCTAACCCAAACTGACTCTACCTAGATGACACTATTTTCTCTGCTGTCCTCTCACATGGAAGGCTGTGAACTGTAATGGAAAGAGTAGGAATTTTAAAGTATTTTTTAGAAGTTTTGATTTGGAAAGCTAACTTCTACTTTTAAGTTATGTGATCTTTAAAAAGTTAGATAACTTCTCTGAGTGTGTAGAAATAAAGCTCAGAGGCAGAATGCACATACAAATATCAAAGTTCAACCTCCAATATGTCTACTTGCTAACTGAGTGGGGAATTAGAGGATTTTCTGTACCACTGTGTCTAACACAAGACTTTCTACTCAACAGAGTATGAGTGAACATTTGCTGATGGAGTGAACAACCTCAATGTCCTTACTGAAGCTAGGAATAACTGCACCTTGCAGAACGGTGAGGAAATAAATGAGATCATTGAGCCTTTCATCCATCAAATATGAATTGCTGCATATGAAGCACCAATCAGTATGGTGGGACACAGTGGACAGACAATACTTGTGAATTGTTTCTTTTTCTTCCTTTTCTGTCTCCACAACTCACCGTAGATGGGTGCTGGGAACATTCCTCTTATTTCCCCATGTCAATCCTGGCCTCTTGCACAGTCATACATGGCTTCTCCATAAGCGAAGTTAAGTACATGCTCTGTCTGCAGTCAACCACAGGACGCCAACCCCCCTGTCACCTCAGTGGTCATGGGTCAAGCGCCTGCTTTAATCCTCCTCTGCTGTGACAGGAGTACAATAGCGAGGTTGCAGTACAAGCCCTCAACTTGGAATTAGCAGACTTTGGTTTGAGTAGATTTCGGGGTTCCTATGGTGATAACTTCTCTGGGACTAACATTTACATTCCATAAAACAAGGAGCTTAACTGATTTGATCTCTAAGATGCTTCCTGTTTTATTTATTTATTTATTTTTTTAAGATTTTTATTTATTTAACAGAGAGAGAGAGCACAAGTAGGCAGAGCAGCAGACAGAGGGAGAGGGAGAAGCAGGCTCTCTGCCGAGCAGGGAGCCCGATGCGGGGCTCGATCCCAGTACCCTGGGATCATGACCTGAGCCGAAGGCAGCCGCTTAACCGACTGAGCCACCCAGGCGCCCCAATGCTTCCTGTTTTAAATTCCAGAACTTAGCACTTAACCTCACTGACTCTCATATAGTATTTTCTTTTATTTCAAGTCTTATTTCTTTACCTCAGTGGAAAACTTCATATAGGCAGAGATTATCACAGGTGTTTCTATATCCCTTACACGCCCAGAACTCTCTTTAATGAAGAGTTAAAATCCTTATTCTTTAATTAGTCATAGGAATACAGAATATTTCAGATTTATGTAACAGCCTCCAGGACTTAAAAATCAAAGATATTCCATTTGGTCAAGGTTGTGAACATTTAGTTTGGGGCATTTAAAAAAAACTATACTGTATTCTACTTATATCAAAATATTTGGGGGTGATTATATTATATACATTACTAAAATCATGCATTAAGAATAACATTTATTTCACAGAACGGACTCGCTGATGTATAAACATTACCACCCTGGAATTCATTTTATGAAAGACATGTACCTTTCTTATAAAGATCCATCTGTTTCCAAACAAGAATGTTTCCACATGGTGAACCTAATAATTAAGCACACTTGGTTCTGGGAACAGGTATTATGTTAAATCTGTAGGAAATAAAGTACAATACAATAAAAAATATAAAGCCTAAATCAAAGAAATCCATGAGGAAGTACAATTTCTACGACAACAAAGTGTGCTTTCAGCTGGGCATCCTTGACCAGAGTCCTCTGCATCTTTCAGCCTCCCTCTCAAATTTTCAAACCCTGCTGGAAGGCTCACAGGAGAAGGATAAAGACAACTGTGATGGAATCGGGTTCTAAAGAGCCCCACATAGTGCCCATCCACTGACTAACTCGGCTGTCTGCGCATCACAATGAACTGTTCTGTTTCCTGGGTTTAAACCTAAGGAAGGAAAGCCAAAGAACTTGAAAAGCAGACTTTGTGTGTCTCACCTCAGTGCTGACCTCCAGGGAGGTGGCACACGCCGGTGCATCAAAGTGGTAAAGGAAAGCGAGACAAGTGTTTCAAGGAAGAAGCAATAAAGAAGCTGGAGTGCTTAAAGCATTCGCCCCAAGTTGTTTTCCATTAAAGGTAACATTTGATACCATTCATCTTCAACTTCCTCTGTCTCCTCAGGGCCTCTATTTCTACATCTACTATCTTTGTCCCACTGTGGTGCTCGTGGTGATTCATCAAACTGTTAGATCCTGTTGATCCTTTTGTGCCACAGCTTGTTTTTTAAACATTACGTCTCTCAAATGTCCAATTTAACCTCTCTCAATAAGGTTTATGGTACTCTGAAAATATGAAATTAAATATTAAATCAATGATTATTATGTAGAGTTAGTATCCATACAAGGCATGTTGTGTTTCACTCAGAGGGGTTGTTGCAGCATCTGTAGCCTCAAAGGGAATATTCAACCCCAGTAGATCTTTCTATTTTGGGCTTGTTCTCCCATAGCTGATTGTACAAATGGCTATTCCAATTGAGTTGTATTATTCATTATATAATAAATTTTGTTTGCTGACATTTATATGATTATTTTCTACTTAATTTAGCTCACTAATGATTTTATTCTATTAACATACTCATTGCTCAAATATTATTTTAACTTGCTCTCTCCTCATATATTGTTTTCAACCTTATCACTGTATGAAGAGGTTTGGGCTTATCAACTCTTTCCCACTCATTCAATTCAATAGCCATGAATTATTATTGGTTCTTTAAAAATTTCGGTTTATGGCGGAGCAAGATGGCAGAGGAGTAGGAGATCTGGATTTTGTCTGGTCTCAGGAATTCAGCTGGATAGGGATCAAACCATTCTGAACACCTACAAACTCAACAGGAGATCGAAGAAAATAATAGCAACAACTCTCTGAACAGAAAAGCGAACACTTTCTGGAAGGTAGGAGGTGCGGAGAAGGGAATCTGAGGCGATATTTGGGAGGATAGACGGCAGGGGAGGGGGCCTCCAACGGCTGCTTCTGGCAAGTGATAGAGCAGTGGAGCACAAAATCGGGACTTTTAGAAGTCTGCTCCGCTGAGGGACGTTGCTCCAGTGGCTAAGTGGGGGGTGGAACCCTCGCGGGACAGTGTGATCTCAGGACCCTCGGGGTCACAGAAAGACCAGGGGTGCCTGAGTGCGGCAGAGCTCCCAGGTATCGGAGCAGGGAAGCCAGCTGCAGAGACAGAGCTGAGGCACAGGCTCTCAGCTCGGGGTGGCCATAAACCGTGATCCGTGGCACAGTCGGGCCACTGCTCCTCCAGCAGGGACCCAACAAGCAGCAGATCTGGGGACACTCCCCTTCCTCCCCCGGGAGGAGCGGCGCGGGAGTGCACCACAGGGACCTGCAGGGTTTGGAGACTCCACACAGGGTCGTGTGCCAGAGATAGAAACGCTCGGTAACAGGCTGGGTGAGCACAGAGTGCGGCTGGAGACTGGGGAGACCGGGGAGACGGGAGTGATTGACTGCTTTTCTCTGGGGGCTCACTAAGGAGTGGGGCCCGAGTTCTCGGCTCCTCCGGGGCAGAGATTGGGAGGCCGCCATTTTCACTCTCGTCGTCTAAAGCTGTACGGAAAGATGGCAGGGAACAAAAGCTCCTGAGAACAAACCTGAGCAGATTACTTAGCCCGGACAGGCAAGGGCGGGGCAATTCTGCCTCTGGCAAAGACATTTGGGAACTATGGCAACAGGCCCCTCCCCCCAGAAGATCAGCAAGAACAGCCAGCCAAGACCAAGTTTACTGATCAATGAGAACGGAAGAACTCCAGCACTAGGGGAATACTGCACATAGAATTCATGGCTTTTTTCCCATGATTCCTTAGTCTTTCAAAGTTAATTTTTTTTAAACTGTCTTTTTTTTTTTGAATTTTTCTTTTTCCCTTTCTCAACCAACATCTTATCAATCCCTTTTAAAAAAAACACATTTTTATTTTTCATTTTTAGAGTCATATTCTATCCCTTCATAGTAGTTACCCTTATTTTTGGCATATATATATATATATGTATATATATATATATATAAGCTGTTCTCTCTTTAAAATGTTGAGATACAGTTTCTTCTAACAAATCAAAATATACCCTAAATCTCTAGTGTATGGCTTTGTTCTAGAGTCTCCTGCCTGATCACATTCTCTCCCTTTTTTTTCTTTTTTTTTTAAATCCTTTCTTTTTTCAAACAACTTCTTATCAATTCCTTTTATAAAATTTTTTATAATTTTCATCATTACAGTCATATTCCATCCCTTCATCATATCAACCCTTATTTTTGTACATATATAAGTTTTTCTTTCTTTAAAATTTTGGGAGGCACTTTCTTCTAACAGACCAAAATACACCCAAAATCTAGTGTGTGGCACTGATCTATGCACCAGCCTGATCGTATTTGATCATATTCTGTTTTTTTGTTTGTTTTATTCTGTTTTTGTTTGTTTTTATCTTTTTCTTTTTCTTTTTTTTTCTTTTCCTTTTTTCGTTCTTTCCCTTTCTTTTCCCTTGGCTTTAGGTCTTTTCTGATTTGTTTAGAGTATATTTTCTGGGGACATTGTTACCCTGGTATCATTTTGTTCTCTCATTCATCTATTCTACTCTGGACAAAATGACAAGAGAGAAAAAATCACCTCAAAAAAAAGAACAAGAGGTAGTACCAACTGCCAGGGACCTACTCAATACAGACATTAGTACGATGTCGGATCTAGAGTTCAGAATCATGACTTTAAAGATACTAGCTGGGCTTGAAAAAAGCATGGAAGTTATTAGAGAAACCCTTTCTGGAGAAATAAAAGAAATAAAATCTAACCAAGTCGAAATCAAAAAGGCTATTAATGAGGTGCAATCAAAAATGGGGGCACTAACTGCAAGGATAAATGAGGCAGAAGACAGAATTAGTGATATAGAAGGCCAAATGATGGAAAATAAAGAAGATGAGAAAAAGAGAGATAAACAACTACTGGGTCACTAGGGCAGAATCTGAGAGATAAGCAATACCATAAGACGAAGCAACATTAGAATAATTGGGATCCCAGAAGAAGAAGAAAGAGAGAGAGGGGCAGAAGGTATATTGGAGCAAATTATAGCAGACAACTTCCCTAATTTGGGGAAGGAAACAGGCATCAAAATCCAGGAGGCACAGAGAACCCCTCTCAAAATCAGTAAAAATAGGTAACACCCCGACATCTAATAGTAAAACTTACGAGTCTCAGAGACAAAGAGAAAATCCTGAAAGCAGCTCGGGAAAAGAGACCTGTAACCTACAATGGTAGAAACATTAGACCGGCAACAGACCTATCCACAGAGACCTGGCAGGCCAGAAAGGACTGGCATGATATATTCAGAGCACTAAATGAGAAAAATATGCAGCCAAGAATACTAAATCCAGCTAGGCTGTCATTGAAAATAGAAGGAGAGGGCACCTGGGTGGCTCAGTTGGTTAAGCGACTGCCTTTGGCTCAGGTCATGATCCCGGAGTCCTGGGATCGAGTCCCACATTGGGCTCCCGGCTTGGTGGGGAGCCTGCTTCTCCCTCTGACCCTATCCCCTCTCATGCTGTTTCTCTCTCTCTCTCTCAAATAAATAAATAAATAAAATCTTTAAAAAAAAAAATAGAAGGAGAAATAAAAAGCTTCCAGGACAAACAAAAACTAAAGGAATTTGCAAACACGAAACCAGCCCTACAAGAAATATTGAAAGGGGTCCTCTAAGCAAAGAGAGAGCCTAAAAGCAACATAGACCAGAAAGGAACACAGACAATATACAGTAACAGTCACCTTACAGGCAATACAATGGCACTAAATTCCTATCTTTCAATAGTTACCCTGAATGTAAATGGGCTAAATGCCCCAATCAAAAGACACAGGCTATCAGACTGGATTAAAAAACAAGACCCATCGGTATGCTGTCTGCAAGAGACTCATTTTAGACCCAAAGACACCCCCAGATTGAAAGTGAGGGAGTGGAAAACCATTTACCATGCTAATGGACACCAAAAGAAAGCTGGGGTGGCAATCCTTATATCAGACAAATTAGATTTTAAACCAAAGACTATAATGAGAGATGAGGAAGGACACTATATCCTACTTAAAGGGTCTATCCAACAAGAAGATCTAACAATTGTAAATATCTGTGCCCCTAACATGGGAGCAGCCAATTATATAAGGCAATTAATAACAAAAGCAAAGAAACACATCAACAATAATACAATAATAGTGGGGGACTTTAACACCCCCCTCACTGAAATGGACAGATCATCTAAGCAGAAGATAAACAAGGAAATAAAGACTTTAAATGACACACTGGACCAAATGGACTTCACAGACATATTCAGAACATTCCATCCCAAAGCAACGGAATACACATTCTTCTCTAGTGCCCATGGAACATTCTCCAGAATAGATCACACCCTAGGTCACAAATCAGGTCTCAACCGGTACCAAAAGATTGGGATCATTCCCTGCATTTCAGACCACAATCCTTTGAAACTAGAACTCAATCACAAGAGGAAAGTCAGAAAGAACTCAAATACATGGAGGCTAAAGAGCATCCTACTAAAGAATGAATGGGTCAACCAGGAAATTAAAGAAGAATTTTAAAAATTCATGGAAACCAATGAAAATGAAAACACAACTGTTCAAAATCTTTGGGATGCAGCAAAGGCAGTCCTAAGAGAAAAGTATATAGTAATACAAGCCTTTCTCAAGAAACAAGAAAGGTCTCAAATACACAACCTAAACCTACACCTATAACAGCTAGAGAAAGAACAGCAAATAAAGCCTAAACCCAGCAGGAGAAGAGAAATAATAAAGATCAGAGCAGAAATCAATGAAATAGAAACCAAAAGAACAGTAGAACAGATCAACAAAACTAGGAGCTGGTTCTTTGAAAGAATTAACAAGACTGATAAATCCCTGGCCAGACGTATCAAAAAGAAAAGAGAAATAACCCAAATCAACAAAATCATGAATGAAAGAGGAGAGATCACAACCAATACCAAAGAAATACAAACAATTATAAGAACATATTATGAGCAACTATATGCCAGCAAATTAGATAACCTGGAAGAAATGGATGCATTCCTAGAGATGTATCAACTACCAAAACTGAACCAGGAAGAAATAGAAAACCTCAACAGACCTATAACCACTAAGGAAATTGAAGCAGTCATCAAAAATCTTCCAGCAAACAAAAGCCCAGGGCCAGATGGCTTCCCAGGGGAATTCTACCAAACACTGAAACAAGAATTAATACCTATTCTGAAACTCTTCCAAAAAATAGAAATGGAAGGAAAACTTCCAAACTCGTTTTATGAGGCCACCATTACCTTGATCCCAAAACCAGAAAAAGACCCCATCAAAAAGGAGAATTACAGACCAATATCCTTGATGAACATGGATGCAAAAATTCTCACCAAAATACTAGCTAATAGGACCCAACAGTACATTAAAAGGATTATTCACCATGACCAAGTGGGATTTATCCCTGGGCTGCAAGTTTGATTCAACATCTGCAAATCAATCAATGTGATACAATGCATTAACAAAAGAAAGAACAAGAATCATATGATCCTCTCAATAGATGCAGAAAAAGTATTTGACAAAGTACAGCATCCTTTCTTGATCAAAACTCTTCAGAGTATAGGGATAGAGGGGACATACCTCAATATCATAAAAGCCATCTATGAAAAACCTACAGTGAATATCATTCTCAATGGGGAAAAACTGAGAGCTTTCCCCCTAAGGTCAGGAATGTGGCAGGGATGTCCATTATCACCACTGCTATTCAACATAGTATTAGAAGTCCTAGCCACTGCAATCAGACAGCAAAAAGAAATAAAAGGCATCCAAATCGGCAAAGAAGAAGTCAAACTCTCACTCTTTGCACATGATATGATACTTTATGTGGAAAATCCAAAAGATTCCACCCCAAAACTGCTAGAACTCATACAGGAATTCAGTCAAGTGGCAGGATATAAAATCGATGCACAGAAATCAGTGGCATTCCTATACACCAACAACAAGACAGAAGAAAGAGAAATTAAGGAGTCGATCCCATTTACAAATGCACCCAAAACCATAAGATACCTAGGAATAAATCTAACCAAAGAGGCAAAGGATCTGTACTCAGAAAACTATAAAATACTCATGAAAGAAATTGAGGAAGACACAAAGAAATGGAAAAACGTTCCATGCTCATGGATTGGAAGAACAAATATTCTGAAGATGTCAATGCTACCTCGAACAATCTACACATTCAATGCAATGCCTATCAAAATACATCCACTTTTTTCAAAGAAATGGAACAAATAATCCTGAAATTTGTATGGAATCAGAAAAGACCCCACATAGCCAGAGGAATGTTGAAAAAGAAAAGCAAAGCTGGCGGCATCACAATTCCGGACTTCCAGCTCTATTACAAAGCTGTCGTCATCAAAACAGTATGGTACTGGCACAAAAACAGACACATAGATCAATGGAACAGAATAGAGAGCCCAGAAATGGACCCTCAACTCTATGGTCAACTAATCTTTGACAAAGCAGGAAAGAATGTCCAATGGAAAACAGACAGTCTCTTCAACAAATGGTGTTGGGAAAATTGGACAGCCCCATGCAGAAGAATGAAACTGGACCATTTCCTTACACCACACACAAAAACAGACTCAAAATGGTTGAAAGACCTCAATGTGAGACAGGCGTCCATCAAAATCCTAAAGGAGAACACAGGCAGCAACCTCTTCGACCTCAGCCGCAGCAACTTCTTCCTAGAAACATCGCCAAAGGCAAGGGAAGCAAGGGGGAAAATGAACTTGGGACTTCACCAAGATAAAAAGCTTTTGCACAGCAAAAGAAACAGTCAACAAAACCAAAAGACAACCGACAGAATGGCAGAAGATGTTTGCAAATGACATATCAGATAAAGGGCTAGTATCCAAAATCTATAAAGAACTTATCAAACTCAACACCCAAAGAACAAAGAATCCAATCAAGAAATGGGCAGAAGACATGAACAGACATTTTTCCAAAGAAGACATACAAATGGCCAACAGACATCTGAAAAAGTTCTCAACATCACTTGGCATCAGGGAAATCTAAATCAAAACCTCAATGAGATACCACCTCACACCAGTCAGAATGGCTAAAATTAACAAGTCAGGAAATGACAGATGTTGGTGGAGATGCAGAGAAAGGGGAACCCTCTTACCCTGTTGGTGGGAATGCAAGCTGGTGCAACCACTCTGGAAAACAGTGTGGAGGTCCCTCTAAAAGTTGAAAATAGAGCTACCATACGATCCAGCAATTGCACTACTGGGTATTTACCCCAAAGATACAAATGTAGGGATCCGAAGGGGTACGTGCATCCGATGTTTATAGCAGTAATGTCCACAATAGCCAAACTATGGAAAGAGCCAAGATGTGCATCAACAGATGAATGGATAAAGAAGAAGTGGTATATATATATAATGGAATATTATGCAGCCATCAAAAGGAATGAGATCTTGCCATTTGCAACGACATGGATGGAACTGGAGGGTGTTATGCTGAGCGAAATAAGTCAATCAGATAAAGACATGTATCATATGACCTCACTGATATGAGGAACTCTTAATCTCAGGAAACAAACTGAAGGTTGCTGGAGTGGGGGGTGGGGTGGGAGGGATGGGGTGGCTGGGTGATAGACATTGGGGAGGGTATGTGCTATGGTGAGTGCTGTGAATTGTGCAAGACTGTTGAATCATAGATCTGTATCTCTGAAACAAATAATGCAATACATGTTAAGAAAAAAAAAGAAGAAGATAGCAGGAGGGGAAGAATGAAGGGGGGGAAATCGGAGGGGGAGACGAACCATGAGAGACGATGGACTCTGAAAAACAAACAGGGTTCTAGAGGGGAGGAGGTGGGAGAACGGGTTAGCCTGGTGATGGGTATTAAAGAGGGCACGTTCTGCATGGAGTACTGGGTGTTATGCACAAACAATGAATCATGGAACACTACATCAAAAACTAATGAGGTAATGTATGGTGATTAACATAACAATAACAAATTAAAAAAAAATTCAGTTTGTCTGCCCCAAACTGTCAACCACCATTAATTAAAAGAATGAAGTGAAATTATTTAGCAAGTAACGGGAGTGAATGATAACCAACTAATTTTAAAAGGATACTGTAAAAAGAACTTTAAATCAAAGTTTTGAGATAATATTTAGACAAAAATAAATAAATAGAAGAAAGATCGCTCTGTGTATTGTGAGCAACAGAAAAGGGCAGATAATCTTTAGAAACAGGTCAGTTTCATTTCTAGCTTCTCTGAATTGAAACCCTCTGGGAATTCCTGTTCTATCTGTTCCTACTGTTATCAAATATTGCTCCCATACTCTGTGAAAGCTTGCTCCTGGCAGGTATACCCCTCCCACATTCTAGGTCTTTATTTTAGTGACTCAAGTGGGTACACTCATTGTTTCCGGTAAACAGGTATAACATGTATAAGGCAGTGGATAGTGTTTGCTGGAAGGTAACACTTTAATAACACCTCAAAATTAATTACCTAAAACCATGTCTCATCATCTGGCCTCCAGTGTAATTTCCTCTTTTTACTTATTTTGACCAAAGCTCTGTTATTTTTTTCAGTTTCCAATGTCAAATAATAATGATAGTTTCTTGAACTTATCATTTAGTGACCATCTGCTATGTTTCTGACACTATTCTAGGTGCTGGAGATACATCAATGTAAAAGCAGACAAAATCCCTGCTCTTGTACATCTTACATTCGAGAGAAACAATGTAATAGAATTCTTTTATGGAAATTATAATGATGTGATAAATATTTTTGAATAATTTATCATGATCAGAGACAATAGTGAATTATTTAAAAGTAGTATTTTAACATACACACACAGCTGTGAGTTGCATGTTATCATCCTCATTTTATAGACAAAGAAACTGTGCTCAGAGAGGTTTACATAATTTCCCAAAGATAAGGGACAAGTGAGCAGCCTGATTAGGGACTGAACCTTCATCAATCTGACTCCATATCTATCCTAAGACTGC
This sequence comes from Phoca vitulina, assembly GCF_004348235.1. Lineage (NCBI taxonomy): Eukaryota > Metazoa > Chordata > Mammalia > Carnivora > Phocidae > Phoca > Phoca vitulina. Next base: position 18,569,730 of record NW_022589718.1, read on the forward strand.
AACTATAGTCCTTCACTGTCTCAGTTCAAGGTTAACTGATTTCATTTCTACATTTCTCCAACAACTTGCATAGACCTTCTTTCTCATTTTCAGGTAGATCCTCTTTCTCCTTTTTATAGTTAGTATTATATTATTAGCTTCCCAATTGGTCCTTTAAACGCATTTCTAGTATCTCCTTCTTCTGGTCTAGACTTCCCATGACAATGAGTTATGTCCTTGAGGCAGTGCATTTATGATTTATTCATATTTTAGCAGCTTTCCATTGTGTACAGTTGTCTTTTGAAACCTTCATCATGGTGTTTAAGGATCTCTTCAGTGTCATCCTGATCTATCTTATTTTCACTCAATGTTTACCATTCTCAGTCTTCCTAAATATAACATGAGAATCCTACCTTGTGAGTCTGGTTCACACATTTAGAATTTTTATTATAATCTAGTTTAAACACCAAAACTCCATGGAAAATTCTTTAAACATCCTGGTTCATATTACAATTTCTCTTGTCTCAAAGATTGTCATGTAATTCATTTTATATTGTGACTTCCTTTGCAAGATATTATTTAGGTATAATAAGTTCCAATATGTTATAATCCAGGTGGTCATGACTCTCATGAATAAAAAGGCAACCTGAATAGCAGATACCCATAGGATTGTCTTCTTTGCTCATTACTGCAACTACTCTTCAAATTCCTTGGGCTCCGAACGTTGCTTCCTTCTCACTCTATTACTTCCATTTTCTTTTAAATATGTGGCATTTTATGCCTCCACTTCACCCCTCATTTACTTTGCCTTGGAACCCACCACTGGGTTCCTCTTTCTCACCTCACCCCAACACTGCTCCAAGGAAGATAGGCTGATGATTCAGGTGGTGAGAATAAGGGAATGGAAAATCAAAGCCCTATTTATTTTTTCCTTATCCTGCACATCTGCCATTGGTTCTCTATTTCTAGTAATGACCCCAGCCCCATCCTGTCTATTCTCCCTCATTCTCTTGACCCTATGCTCAGTTCAAATCTGATTTGCTATAGCAAATTTGCCAGTACTGTAGCTCGTCTCATCTTCTTACCACTAAGAGTACAGTAAAAATTTGTCTTTAAAAAAATCCATGTAAAAAATAAATAATCCATGTATGACTTTGTTTTTATCTACCATGTCTTAACAAAAAACAAAGAGAATTAAACATTTATTTTTGGTATTGATTGAGGTGACAAGATGGGAAGTGCCAACAATATGCCAAACAATGTTCCAAATATTTTCTAGGTATGACTCAATCACTACAATAATCTAATGAAGTGGGTGTTATTATTACTATTTTATAGATGTAGAAACTGAGGCACAGAGGGACTAAGAAACTTGCCCCAAATTATATAGGTATTAAGCAACAGGATAAAAACTCAGACAGTCTGGCCCCAAAGGCAGTTCTCTGATCTTGCTATGGTTCTCTCGGCTACAATTGCCAGCAGGAAGGGAGGGAGCCAAGTCCATCATGGAGCCTTATAAGAAAAGGAATGCTATGTCTAGGTAGTTGTCTAGGACAAGCCATGTTCCTAGCTTTTGTATAACTTCTTAACCTTTGATCCTCTGGGGGTGCATCCCTGATCCTTACCCTCTTAGATTCCTTGCCTCAGGCCATTGTAGTCACCATTAGGCTTGGGGGGACAGAATTCCAACTCTGTTAAAAAAAAAAAAAAGTGCTCCTGGGGCGCCTGGGTGGCTCAGTTGGTTAAGTGGCTGTCTTCAGCTCAAGTCATGATCCCAAGCTCCTGGGATCGAGCCCCGCATCGGGCTGCTCCCTGCTCTGCGGGAAGCCTGCTTCTCTCTCTCCCACTGCCCCAGCTTGTGTTCCCACTCTTGCTGTGTCTCTCTCTGTCAAATAAATAAATAAAATCTTTAAAAATAAAATGCTCCCATGTGTTACTGTGACAGGTTGAGCTTCTAGTACTCTTTGTCTAGACACTTTATTTCAGGTGATTTATGGACCAAATAAGATTTTTGTTATGTACAAGAAATCTACAGAAAATGGTCTTTGCGTTCCAAACAAGCTTTAAAAAAAATGAAGTCAGCAATACTTTTGTTTCTTCCATCACTTTACACAACTCTAAACACAGCTGACCTTCAGTAAACCTTGCTAGGGGCTTTCAATTTGATTGAGAGATGCCTCTTCCACGATTTAGTTGACTTCCATCAGTCCCTCTAATTTGGCCACCATTTCATAGACAGATGCCATTGGTTACTAGGGGTCAAGTGAGAGCCTGTCCTCAACTTTGCTGAACAAAGATAAACAATAAATATAAGTACGTGGGATTATGAATTCTTTCTTGAACTGCTACACGGAAAACACCTCTTATTGTTGAGGCTTCACTCATGTCAATCCATGTGACTCCTTCCATCACTGCCTACCACGTCCAAGACCGCCTGAGTTGGCAAGAGAAGGGAAAGAAAAACAAGTGAAACACAGTCTCCTCCTAAGCACAATTATAATTGTTCGCTTATTCATTTGAGGATTGCAAAAGTATAAATTCACTTAAAATATTGTCATGGCCTTTTCCTCAAGTAGTTAGCAAGCAATTGAGTTGTGATCTAACAACAGATGTTTTAGTAAGAAAATAAAAAAGATGTGCTGAAGGACCTTGAAATAAATAATAATGCAGCCACCCCTATTTTGCAGAGAGGAAAAAATAATTTTATTCATACATATTCATGGCTGAATAAAATTATTTCTTTTTTGTAAATGTAATAGTGTGAATTAAAAAAACATCAAATTACTTTTGTTAGAATTTGTATAAGCAAAAGAAAAGACATATAATGGAGTCCTATTTCTGAACAATGTATCCCTCATTAATGGAGTAATAGATCATATTAATGTTACATTTATAAAGAGAAATGGACATGGACGAATTTAGTATAAATTTTCCTGATGAACAAAAAGGATAAAAAAATAGTATATGTGGTCATTTTACCATTTATTGCTGCACACGATCTTCATTTAGAGTAATTACACCATTATAATAGTAGAAGGATTGCAGAAAACCTCACCTTACAACAAAGCTTTAAACTTTAATATATGAACAGCTTGTGTACTTCCCTACTTCTTCATTTTACACAAATACAAATTTCTGTGGCATTTTTAGGTAGATCACAAGAAAAACTAATCTGAGATTTATTAACTCAACCTTATATTAAGGTTGACTCTGCATAGTTTGCTTTAAAGGGATGGCAGGGTAAATTTGTGTTTCAGGAGTCCCTACCTGCCTGTCCGCTCTGGTCCATGAAAAAATATGTCCCCGATGTTCTCATCTTTGGCTCTTAGACCTTACTGAATTGAACTGGCACAAGGAAATTCTCTGAATCAGCTTAAAATATAAATTATTTGAAAAGAAATAAGGTTATTGAACTGCTTCAATTTTCCTAATGCTATATGAGGACCCAAAGGCAAAAATTTTCAGCAAGGTCCACAGATTGATTTATGTGTAAAGGTTTATTTCCCTACTCTGATTTGAAGAGGACTTCCAAGCAGGCAGAACTCCAAAGAACAGCCAGGTGCAAAGGAAGCTCACATTCTTTCACCTGACAGATTACTTCATCAGTAAACATAAAAACAGTCATGCCTACTAGATGTCCTTGAATGTCAATAAGCAGCTTCATGGATCAAAATTTTCCTTTCATCCACCTCTCAGAGTCCCAGATTTTGAAGTTTTGAATGTGTTCTACAAGCTTCTGTGGTCCCTACTCAGGTTGGTGATTAAAACAAAAACAAAAAAACAAAACAGAACAAAACAAAACACACTTTCCCTTTATGTATAAACTATAAATCATTAAAAAAGGAAAATGAAAGAATTATTCAAAACTTGATACAAATGTATTTGCTGTTAGTACTTCTATTATTTATAATAACTGGCTTAAGTATTGATTTGTATTATTTGCTGTAGTGAATGAGGATGTGTAATATCGTGGAAAGAATATAGACTTTGGAATCTAACATTTGGTGGGTTCTGTCACTTAGTAGGTATGTAATCTTGAACAAGGTGCTTAAACTTCCCAAACCTTATCTGAATCACCTAAGAGTTTAGCAACACATTATTCTTCATTAGGCTACAAAAATGTGTTGACATTGGACACTCAAGATGGCATTGATTTTTAGATATTCATGGATAGTCTGTTGGCTTTACTATGAAAATGTATGCCATTGGAATAAAGTCAATTCAGCAGAGTTTTTCTATAGACAAATACACGAAAATGTAGAAGGCTGGCAATGGCATCATCAGGATACTTTATTGACAGATTTCACAGATTCATTGCAGAATTGGGCTCTTCACATGGATTTACTGCCACTTTGGAGGCAAGGTGGTGCCAAGGTCCTGGGAAAAGGCTTTTAGTCGGATTCCCCCGCTTTCCAGTCCAGTTTTGCCCTTGCCATTTATTTAATCTATGTCACTTACAAATTATTTTATTGCTTAAATGATACTTTCTGCTTTGTAGCACTGTGATAACAACACCAAATTTGTGTGGGCATTTGTGGAGTTTAAAACAATGATGTACGTGCAATGCTTATTTCTGTCCTATTTCTCATTCTCCTTTCTTGTTTTTATTTTTGTTTTTTGTTTTTTTTTTGATGACCAGGAGAAAGCTGCATCTGTGATGAAAGTTAATGCATAAAAATCTCACTCCTGGCCATAACCACACATTTGAGCATGATTCTGAGCAGCATCCTTATCAGACTTTCTGAGCCCTCAGAATTGAGTGGCTCTGTGCAAAGCTACTCTGCTTGCTTATGACTAGGACACCTCACAAAATCCACAGGGCTTGAGGAATTGGCCAGTAATAGCATTCCTAGGGATAAGAATTTTGGGGGAAACTGCATAAATTATCTCAACACCCACCCCCGAGATTTAAACATTGGCAACAGATTATGATATTTTGTATTACTATATTTAGAATATCTTCCTAATAATTTGACTTTTAGGAAGCACTCAGATGAGAAGAGAGCTAGACTTAGATGCCAAAGGCAAAAGAACAAAACATGATTTTGTGAAGATACAATTTTCTCTAGCATTCTCATTCCTAACTCAGGAAGGATTAATCTCTCCCTCCTCCACATTCCATAGAGAGAGAGACTGTCCTGCTCCATATTTATTAGCATTATGCATCATACAGATCTCTTTTCATGCCTGCTCCCTGCCAGTAGACTGCAGCCACTTGATGTCAGGGTCTCATTCACTTCTGAGTTCCTAAGGCCTAGCATAGAAAACATTTTTAAAACAAAATAATAGCTGGATGGTCAAGAAGGATGTAAATGTGAGAGGCATTAATTCTTTACTATTATTATCATTTAGGATACTGATAGTCATATATTAAAAGCCAAGAAGAGGGGCGCCTGAGTGGCTCAGTAGGTTAAGCATCTGCCTTTGGCTTAGGTCATAATCTCAGGGTCCTGGGATCGAGCCCTGAGTCTAGCTCCTGGCTCAGCAGGAAATCTGCTTCTCCCTCTGCCCCCCTCCCCCACAGCTCCCCACTCATACTTCTCTCTCTCAAATAAATAAAATCTTTAAAAATATAAAATAAAGTCAAGAACGAATCATGGAACACTACATCAAAAACTAATGATATAATGTATGGTGATTAACATAACATAATAATAAAAAAAAAAGGAAAAAAAAAGGAAAGAAGAGACAGGTGCCTAGGTGGCTCAGTTAGTTAAGTGTCGGACTCTGATTTCAGCTCAGGTCATGATCTCAGGGTCATTGGGCTCTGCGCTCAGCATGGAGTCTGCTTGGGATTTTCTCTCTCCCTCTCCCTCTGCCCCTCCCCCTGCTTGCTCTCTCTCTCAAAAAATAAAATCTTAAAAAAAAAAAAAAAAAAAGCCAAGAAGAGAGAAAAAGTCACGTTTTAGATAGCACTTCTCAGAAGAACAGTTTTCCTATAAAGAGATTAAAATCATAGACTTCGGTATTGCTGGGTCTGGCTTTCTTTTTCAAGGGGCAGCCTGTGTTAACTGAGGAGCAATCAGAAATCACTTTCGTTGTCTCTGTTGTCCGGCTCTTATATGCCATCTTCTGCATTTCATTCTCCTTTCACATTCAGTGTGAAGACTTGTCCATAACCAACATCTTTGTCTCTTTGTCAACCGCTTTACTCTTTTCTGTGGGTTAATCTCAATTCTTTCCACAAGAGTAGATTTTTGTGCCCAAGGGTTCTTTTGTATGAATAGTAACTCAAGGCATATTAGTTTACTGGTGAAGTAAACATACGGCACAAAACAGCCTAAAGTCAGATTGAATAAACGAGATTTCCTGGTCAATTTAGTTGGGACCCAGCTCTTTCAGAAAAATACTACCATTCTCTGCCTGCCTCGCATGCCCCATCCTCCTTTATTACGTGGCATAGCACTTGATTGTCTTCCTGCCCCATGAAAAGCCTTCCAGTCAATCAGATTAGCTGTTATTGGGGGTCAGCTCCTGATTTAATTCTGATTCACCTTGTTAGAAAGGTAAGTTGTGGTCAGGATGGAGATGGAACAAGTTTTGATAACCCACCTGGCCACAATAATGTTAGGCTTTTTAAAGCAACTGGCATTTGAGTCTTTTATACATTACAATCACACACTTATTTAAAAATATTCATAATAAACCTTGTTGCTTTTACTTTTGCTAGTCATGAAAAATAGTTCTCTTATTAAATTAGAATCCTTTCCCTTCTTTCCCACTCAGAAGCCCCCATATTCCGATGATTTCAATTGCTATTTTATAAAGAAATAGAAAGTACCCATCAAAACTGGACATATCCCCTTTGTTATTCTCACTCATGTTGGTTTCATAAGAACACTGATGACACTTTTCTTCAAGAGCTATTTCATATTTATGAAAATGAATAATTCATATTCAATCAAGTTGATGCATGATACTAATATTTTAAAATGTGGAGTTATCTACCCTCAGTAAACATTAGCTAGGCATAATTAGATTGAAATAACTGTTCAAATAACCCCCAAAACTCAGTGGGTTAAAAACAATAAAGTGCATTTCTAGTTTACATAAAGTCCAGTATGATCAAGCAAGATCTAAAAGGTAGAAAAAGCAAATATGTATTCAGACTACAGTATATTTAACCAGGAAAGAAAGCTTGATTGTCTTCTGTTTGACCTTTGATTAATAATTATTTACATACTTTTTGTTACAGTAGAAAAAATAACCAGACTCAACCTGAATAAATATAGTAAAAACTTATTAATGCTTAATAAATATTAGTATATCAAGATTAAAATTACATATCTCTTCACTGAAATTTATCCCACCCTTTACTTTATTCTCAGAAGAGAATTGGTAGCTACTGTTCTTCTCACAGATATTGTAGCATCCCTATTTCTCATGTTTGTGTCTTGGGAGGTAACTTCTAATTTGAAGCTGAATGTCTGATTTATGCAAACCTGATTCATAGAAATATTTCAATAGTCAAGTAATTTTTTCTTGTATGTAGGGCTAGAGTAGACTGAATCTTCCATTTTTATCTTCTCAAGTTTAAGGCTCAGAATGTGACTTCTCTAAAAAGTTGTGTAGCATAGCCAATGGGATTTTCATGGCAGCATTTCTACCCAAATGGTAACAATGAGGGGAGGAGATGCTGCCTGAAGAAATACAGATACAAATGTGCTCATAGAATAAAAATTGTTGTAAAAATGTGGGCAGAAAAGCACTGACTACTTATTACTAATCTTACATGCATAGCAAAATACCACAGTATTGATATAAATTTGAACAGGGTATCAGGGTTTTTTTGTTTGTTGAATTTCCAAGAGTCCCATGGTTGGGCTTAAGTCTACCATCTTGTTTGTTTTCTATTTGTCTCGTCTGCTTTTTTCCCCACTTGTTCTTCCTTTTTTGATGTCTTTCAGATTAAACCAGTATTTTCTACTATACACGTTTTTCTTCTCTATTGCATTTTTAGTTATCCCTTTTTCTAAAAAAAATATTTTTGGTGCTTTCTTTAGGGATTAAGGTATGTTCCTCAAGTTATCACAGTCCACCGTAAAAACTGTAGGACAGTATAATTCCATTTATTTTCTTTTATTATTTACCTACTTCATATTTAATTTCTACATATATTTAAAACTGTCATTTATTGTTGCTATTTTTACTTCAAACATCTAATAAGAGTCTTTTTTTATTTATTTTTAAATATTTTATTTACTTATTTGACACAGAGAGAGAGAGAGTGGCGAGGGAGGGAACACAAGCAGGGGGAGTAGGAGAGGGAAAAGCAGGCTTCCCACTGAGTAGGGAGCCAGATTCGGGGCTCAATCCCAGGACCCTGACCAAAGAAAAATGCTTAATGACTGAGCCACCCAGGCACCCCTAATAAGAATATTTTAAGGAAACTTTATACACTTTTTTTTTTTTTTTTTTTTACATTTAGCAACATATTTGCTGTTTATGGTGCTCTTCATTTCTTCCTGAAGATACAGATTTCCATCTGGAAGCATTTCTCTTAAGCCTGAAGTATTTCCTTTAGTATAATGGGCTTTCTGTGAGAAATTCTCTTAGCTTTAGTTATGCTTTTAGTTTTGAAGAATATCTCTGCTGGAGATAGAAATCTGAGTTGATAGTTATTTTTTCTGCAGCACATTAAAACTATACTATTGTTTTCTGTTTATCATTTGTTTTTTTATGAGAAGTCAGTTATTATTCTTAATATTGTTCACCTGAATTTATTAATGTGCCTTTATTCTCTGGCCAGTTTTGCAGGGAATGGCCAGCAATCCCTGTACTGATGGATGAAAGATTACTCCAGACTTTGCTGTGAAAGAGAGACGGCAAGACCCTTTGCTCTTCTTTGCTCTCACCTTTATTCATGCTTCAGGATAATCATAAGTCTTTATTACTCTGTTTCTCAAGCAAATGATATGTGGCAAGGGGTCTTACAGAAAATAGAAGAGTCTGATTACAGGAAAGATACAATGTGCTGATCAGCTTGTTCTATGAGTTCTGCTAAACATAGCTTTAGGGGACAATGCAGATATCTCTTAGATCACAGAGCAGCTGCTTGGGCTAAGAAAGCTTCAGGGAAGATAACTCCCCAGGGCATTCCCACAGCCAAGTGGTCACACAAGCCTCTCATTCCAAAGGCCTATGCCTTTCTCTGAAAACTTTCATTGTCCCCAATGGCCTCCATGTTTCATACTCTACATTAACCCCAACACACTTTTAGCTTTTCTTCTTTGTTTTTAAGATTTTATATTTCAGGGTGCCTGGGTGGCTCAGTTGGTTGAGCGACTGCCTTCGGCTCAGGTCATGATCCTGTAGTCCCGGGATCGAGTCCCGCATCGGGCTACCTGCTCGGTGGGGAGTCTGCTTCTCCCTCTCCCACTCCCCCCTCTTGTGCTCTTTCTCTCTCTCACTCTCTCTCTCAAATAAATAAAATCTTTAAAAAAAAAAAAAGGATTTTATATTTCAGTAGGTTGACTCTGATATGCCTTGCTGTGGTATTCATTGTATTTAAAATGCTTGAAGTTCACTGGGCTTTTGGGATCTGTGGATTGATATCTTTACACATTTTATAAAAAAGTCAATCATTGTTTTTTGTATATTTCCATTGTTCTACTCTTTATCTCTTCTCATAGGGCTCTGTTACTCTATTAGTCCATGGGTCACTGATTCTCTGTTTTATTTATTGCTTTTTCTTGCTTGCTTTGGTTTGGATAGTTTCAGTTTATTTCAATTGACTTCAATTCACTGATCCTCTCATACTGTTTAACATCCTCTTACACCTACCTATTGAATTTTCCACTTAAAAATTGTATCTTTCAGTGCTGTACTAATTTGATTCTTTATAGATTTTCATTTCTTTTTTTTTTTTTTAAGATTTTATTTGTCAGCGAGAGAGAGAGAGGGTGAGCACGCACACAGGGAGGGGGAGTGGCAGGCAGAGGGAGAAGCAGGCTTCTCGCTGAGCAGGGAGCCCTATATGGGACTCAATCCCAGGACCCTGGGATCATGACCTGAGCCAAAAGCAGACACTTAACTGACTGAGCCATCCAGGCGTCCCTAGATTTTCATTTCTTTAAACAATGCCATAATTATTGATTCATTTTGTGCATCTTCTAAATCCATTAACATATTTATAATAGTATTTTAAGTCTTAATATACTAATCCAAAACTCCTCATTTGGTTATTGAGATATAATTGACATATAACATTATATTAGTTTCAGTTGTACAACATAATGATTTGATATTTGTATATATTGCAGAATAATCACAGTAAGTCTAGTTAACAGCCATGAGCACACACAGTAGCTCATCTTTTGATAATGCTTCTATTTATATTTTCTTCTCTTGCTTATGGGTTTTGATTTGGCTTCTTCACATGTCCTTCACATGTCTCAAAATGTTTTATTGTATTCCAGATACCATATATAAAATAACAGTTGATATTGAAGTTGAATAGATGTAGTATATAGATACAGATAGAGATATATTTTCCCCCAGAGAGGTCTTATGGCTTTGTTAGCCATTGATGATGAGATCTCTGAACCTATTAGGAATTATTTGCAACTTTGATTGGTTTTATTTTACTTCTGATTCCAAATATTTCGAGAGTTTGGTTAGGTACCCACTCCAAAAGGGCTTTGGGGTCTGAGCACCATTTCTGCAATTGCAAGGTGTTAAAATCTTCAATCCCATGAAGAAATTAACTGGGTAGAGGCTGGGTCATTGCTTTAATTAGTTTCATTTTATTAAGGAAACTTTTGTTTTGAGGTTGAGGTCAGATGCCTTCTCCAGCAAGAGTTTGGCATTAAAGCACCACTATATCTTCCTCCATGCCCTCACTCCCTCCATACTCATTTTTTTTTTTTTTAACAAAATATACTCTGTGAGAGAATTGGAACATTGGAATTATTAGTTTTGCTTTTGGGGCTCTTCCACATTTCAGTTCCTCATGATAGTCCACATGTTCATTAAAAATTCAGCTGATTTTCTTTGTCCTAAGAAAGTCTTCCTGCCTCTGACAAGACTGGTCCTCTGTCCTCCCCAAAACAGACTAAAACAGACTAGGTTGCAGCCCCCAGCTATGTGAGCAGCTGCTGCTTTCTTATTTAAGAAGGCCTCATTCTTCTCCAGAATTTAGTTCATTTTTTGACTTCTTTGCATCTATAGCTCTTAGATGGCTTTCAAGAAAAGAATGATGATGTGATTTCCCCAGTGTTCTTTTGTTACAGCAAGAGCAACCATATGGTGGTTCTTATCCTTGTCTTCATAATAGAATTATCTCAAGATCTTTTAAGAATTCCAGCATTCAGGCGGCACTCTAGGTCAATTAAATTCGAGTGTGCAGGGATAGACCCAAGCATCAGTATTTTTTAAAGCTCCCAAAGTGAGTCCAATGTTTAGCCAATGTTAAGAACCACTGCTCCAGTGGTGTAGAATTTAGGCTCTCTGAAAAAACAATTCTGAAAAGGGCTAAAGAAACTCAGATAGATGATGGTTTAGAAAAGTGAGGAAGATTGAAGATGACTCGGACACAATATTGGTTGGTTGACATGATTTCAACCTCAAAAATCATTTAAATATGAATGCTGGATATATTTGCACTATATATATCTGCTATTACGACTTTATATTGATCATGATGATAATGTTGTTGATGATGAAGTTTCTATGAAGGAAAAAATTTAAATTTATGAGAAATCAAAAAATTCTAGACATGAGAAATGGATATTGGGTAGTTTGTTTGAAAAATTAATGATGATTTTCTTCAGATAATAGTCTCTCATTGTTACTGTTTGGTTTCTTAGCAATCAACATTTTTTTCTCCACCTATTTTGTTTTAATTTATTTTATCTTTTAAATAATTCATGGGGTAGGGATGGGGAGAGGGAAGGGAACAGTTGAATTTTAAGTAGTGTTGCATTTTCAATTGTGCTAAAATTGATATTTCCTATGACTACAATATATACTGTATTTTTAAAAGGTTTTAAAATAAGGTAAATTAAAATATAAACTAAGAAACACATTTTTTAGTATTTTATAAAAACCTGGAAACTCAAACTTTGTAAAAATTCTTATGGATAACATTGTATTTATTTTTTATTAGTTGGAAGAAGTAATTGATTTTAAAAGAAAGGAACTGCCTTCACAAATAAACCATGCACATATTTCTTATTTTTCCTCTATTGCAACTAAATTAACTCTTTAGTCTATAGATTACAAAATAATAAAGCAGCTGGCAGTGGAACTAAGGGAGAAGGAATATCACCTGGAAATCATGGACTCCAATAATAATTATTCAATGACATCTTTTCTGGATTCAGTCAATGCGTGTCCTTTTAATGCATTTCATTGGAGAGGAAATGTGTGCATTTGTGTTTGTACACTGGAGAACTGAATCATGACAAATGAGTGCATTTTGACATCACATGTAAAGAAAGAAGAGCCTGTTTTGGACATCCAAGAAGTAGACTGTAGAAGGTAATATTTTAGAGTTGTCTATTTAGTGTTCAACTCTCCTTTAAAAATCATCCCCCACTCCCAAAAGGAGTAGGACCAGTAGATCTTAATACTAATCTCTTAGCCAATACTATTTGGAACTGATGTAGACACAAGATGGGAAAATCATGTTCTTTCTCAAGAAAGTTTGAATTGAGGGCGCCTGGGTGGCTCAGTCGTTAAGCATCTGCCTTTGGCTCAGGTCATGATCCCAGGGTCCTGGGATCGAGCCCCGCATCGGGCTCCCCGCCCAGCGGAGAGCCTGTTTCTCCCTCTCCCACTCCCCCTGCTTGTGTTCCCTCTCTCTCTGTGTCTCTGTCAAAAAAATAAATAAAATCTTTAAAAAAAAAAAAAAAGAAAGTTTGAATTGAGAGGTACAGAGATTCAGAAGAAGTCATGTTAATAGCAGAACAATAAAGTGAAGATTCACAGGTTTCTGCTCCTGAAGTTCCAGAACTTTCTGGTTTTTCCCACTCCTGAGTCCTGTTTTCAACATTCTATTTTACTTCATGATATACCACAGAATACTTTCAATGAGATATTTTTTGTTTTGTTAAGCTAGATTGATGTGGTTTTCTGACAAAGATTCTCAACTTATAAGCAGTTTGAAATCCTCTTAAGTATCCTATCCATTTTTTAGATTAATAAACTGAGACATGAAAAGCTTTAGTCAATTATACAAAGTTACAAAACTATCTGAAAAAGAATCTCAGAATTGAAGACTATTATAATATCCATAATATTTTTTTCAAGCTAATATCTTTAAATAGTTAAAAAGCAAATTTGCTTTGTGTCAGATAATAGTGACATTAATGATTTAATTACTTAGAAAAAATCTTGCATTAATTAGATATGAATTATATGATATGTGTATATATACTTTTATTAATGCTGAAAACTTAACTGAGACATTAGCCTCTACAAATTAGGAAATTGGAGAAAATGTCATTAATTCCTTCCAAGTCTTCTGGCTGGTAAATTCATGATAGATTTGATATAGGATTCCATTTCTTATTGACACCAGTGTTTGTGTTCCATTTCCATACTAGGAACAGAACTTTAGAAAACCAAGCTTGAAAAAAAGTCAAAGTTTACCTATTAGCTATCTCCAACACTTATTTATCAATTTTTTAAGTATCCATAGATCTAAGTATCCATAGATTCCATATAAGAGGGCCTGAAAATTCTCATTGATATTTGATAGATCTTATTTATATGTAAATAAAGCATTTTTGATGACAACATGTGACTCACCAAATAGCTAAAATCCATAAATGGAAAATGAAAGAAGTGAAAATCACTTTTAAGCAGATTCTGAATAATAATATCAGACCCTAGACATAGTGAAAATTCCTCCTGCTTTTTAATTCCTGAGTGTAGTTTTCTTTCTAAGTTTTCACTCCTGACATTGAAATTTTTTCTTTGTACTAGAATTTCCTCATTTAAAATTAATCATTGATATTTTGTTATATTTGCTTAAGAAATGGCTCCAAGTTACTACCTCAATGAACACCCAATATCAAGCCTTTACTGAAAACTCTGGTGAGTATTGCTTTCCACTCCTCTATACTCAAAGAATTAAGTGTCTTTACATACTTGTATTTAAAGGAAGTTCTTAGATGACCAATTTGTAAACTAGATGTTAGGTACACATTAATTACAATCAAAGAAGTTTAAAATTTAGAAAGAAAAGAGATATGTACATTTAATACAAGGGGTAGAATATGGAGGCAGGAAAGCAGACAAGGATTTACAGTATGTAGAATGTGTATAGGAGTAATGAACCTAAAAATTTCACATAGGATAACTGGTGCTTTGATATGATGATGGCATCTTTACATTTTTATTTTTGTTTTGATGTCTTTATTTAAGGAGCTTGCTAACTAGAGTAGAGAGCCCTAAAACTGACCAGAAGCAAGGGCAGACTATATCTTTGCAATTAGGTGATGAAGACTTGAGGAAACAGTAATACCTTAATTTTTGTTTTTCTTATAATGATAGTACATTTATACTTTACCTTTTACCTTTACAATAAATTCTGGTATTAAGTTACATGAAATATAGCTGATCAGATCTGATAAATAATTTCAAGTCCTTGATAAATGTTATAATCATTCTAAACAGTTTCACAAAATATAGTAGTTTGGAACTCTTATTCTGTAACATGCATACCTACATACATCCATACAATAAAAAACCCTGTAAAATACTGCCTACTTTGTCTACCAACATACCACTTAGCTCCCATATGGCACCACCATTTTTTAGTACACTATACTAAGGGATTATTCTGTTCCAGGCATTTATCTAGATATGTACATATTTTAACCAAATAACTAAAAAGGGCCATGAAAGACTTGGTTAAGAATAAAGTAACCCATATTGTGGAATTTTGCAAGTATATATAACTTATCTTAAAAGTGGTTCAAGAATGATTAGATAAAGCTATAATATAGAAACAATTAATTAATTTTAGAAAAAATTAATTTAAAACAGCTCTGCTTGAAACCCTTCTGGATTGGAGGAATGAAGACCTCTGAAAATCTGCTCTCCTATAAAAGTAAGAACACTTGTAAAGATTGTGAAAAATCAACATTTTAAGAACCTGGGGAATTACCAAAAGTTTGCATCAATTCAAGGAGCACTTATTCAAGAAAAACAGATCAATCTCCATAAGAACACAGCATTTGGACCTGATCCATTCCCATTCCCGCTCCCCAGCTCTGCCTCAGCCTTGAAAAGTAGTAGTCTTGCAACCATGGTAGCTATAAAAACTAGCAGCTTAGCAGTCACTGAGTGGAATAGAATAGGTTTGGAACTTTCCAAAAGTAATATCCACAGATTTGTTACATTTTTCCTGTTTGGCAGCTCTTTGGAAAAGTTCAAGCTCTATTTGACCTAATTTAGAATTCACTCTGTGAGATCAATCTTATCCTCAGAGCATTTGTTGAAAAATATCAGTGGCAGTTGTTTAATACCACAGCTGCCCAAGACAGTAATATCAGTTGAGATTAACAAAAGATTGACCAAAAAACTTAAAAAGAAAAATGGGAATGAGATGTTTGTAGGGGGCCTTGAAAAGTTTCAACATATTCCCGGAAGTACTGAACACCACACATGTGCAAAGCTATATACATACCCAGGAAAGAACTCATAAGGCATTCAACTTTCAACTCTTATTGACCATGTGACTCTGCACAGGCAGAAAGTGAAGGCTAAAACAGAATTGTGAATTACCTGCAGGAGTATTGAAGACATATCCCAACACACACACACACACACACACACACAGGCACAAAGTGTCCCTTGGCAAAGCCTGGAGACTTATTGGCTGAATGCATTAAAGTAAATCTCTGTCCAATCCTTAGCTAACTACCAAGCTAGCTGAGCACAGGCTGCAAAGGCTATGTATGACAATCAATCCAGGAAAGTCACTGAACAAATAAATAGCACTACCAACAACAAAACCTGGTGGTGAAGGGTGAGGAATCTGATCTCCAGAGCTTACAAAAGCTTCCAGAATTATCCAAAGTTTATTATATTATTTTAAATATCTAGTTCTCAACAAAAAATTATTAGGCACACAAGGAAGCCAGAAATTATGACCCATACATGAGGAAAAAAAACAGTCAATAGAAACTATCCCTCAGCAATCACTTACTAGACAAAAACTTTAAATCACTATTATAAATAGGTTCAAAGAATTAAACTAACCATATCTAAAGACTTAAATAAATATGAGAATGATATCTCGCCAAGGAGAGATCATTAATGAGGAGATAGAAATTATTAAAAACAAAACAAGTAGAAATTTTAGAGTTGAAAGCACAATCATGAAATGAAAAAAATAATTAGAAGGTTTTTTTATTGGTTAAATCATATTTCCTCACCAATTATATGTTGTAGTCCCAATTGCCCTACTTTAGGATGAGATATTATAGAGATAGGACCTTTATGGAGGTAATCAAGTTAAAAAAAAAAAAAAAGATGATTAGGATGGACCTTAATTCAACAGATTTCCTTATAGAAAAAGGACATTTGGAGACAAAGAGACACACATATAGGACCCATGTAAACATCAAAGCAGAGACAGGTGTGATGTGTTCACAATCCAAAGAACATCAAAGATTGCTGGCAAATAGCGAGGTAAGAGACACATGGAACAAAATCTTCCTAACAAGCCTCAGAAGGAACTACTCCTGCCAACATCTTACCTCAGACATCTAGCCTCCAGAATTGTGAGACAATAAATTTCTGTTAGGTCATTCAGTTGATGGTACTTTGTAATGGCAGCCCTAGCAAACTAATACAGGGTACAACAGTAGATTTGAGCAGACTAAAGAGAGAATTGGAAAACATGAACTTCAATCAATTGAAATTATCTAGTTTGAGAAATAGAAGAAAGAATAAAAGAAAATAAACAGAGCCTTAGAAACTGGTGAGTCACCAGCTGGTATGGCTCCCCATACTAACATATGCATAATGGAATCCAAGAAAGAGAGAAGAGAAAAAAGGGACAGAAAGAATATTTAAAGAAATAATGGCTAAAAATTTCCCCAATTTTATGAAAAATCTTAATCTGTACATCCAAGAAGACTGCTGAATTATCACTTAAACTCAAATTATCAGGATAAACTCAAAGGTATCCATAGCTAGGCACATAGTTGAACTGTCAAAAAACTAAGATAATCCCAAAATCAGTAAGAAAAAAAGGACTCATTATGCAAAAGTGATCCTTAATAAGATTAATAACTTATCTCTCATCAGAAATTATGGAGGCCAGAAGTCAGTAGGATGACGTACTCACAGTGCTGAAAGAAAAATATGTCAACTGAGAATTCTCTATTCAGCAAAATAATCTTTCAAAAAGGGAGAAGTTAAGATTCCCATTCGAACACAGAATTTGTCACCCATAGTACTTCCCCTCAAGAAATATAAATGGAGTTCTTAAGGCAAAAACGAAAGGACATTAGCTGGTAACTCAAATCCACACAAAGAAATACTGAGCACAGGCAAAGATGATTATATAGGTAAATAGTAATTCTGATTCAAGTAGTAACAGACAACCACATGAACCAGGAATTATAAAACTGTTGATGGGCTTATAATGTATAAAGATGCAATTTGTATGACAATAACAACACAAAAAAGTGGGGAGGGAATGGAACTATCAAGGGTAAAATTTTCAAATGCTATTGAAATTAAATTGTAATCTGAACTAGATTGTGTGAAAATAATGTTAACTGTATTTTCCAGGGCAACGACTAAGAAAATAACTCAAAACCTATAGCAAAGGAAAGGAGAGAACCACAATGGTACACTAAAAATATTTATTTAATACAAAACAGGCGGTAGTTTAGGAATAGAGAAACAGAAAAAATGTAAGTATAGAAAATAAAACAAAACGTAGCAGTTGGAAATCCTACCTTATTATACCTAATTATATTGAATATCAATGGACTAAACACTCTAATCAAAAAGCAGAGATTGGCACAATGGATAAAAAATTTAACATATGCTGCCTACAAGAGATACACTTTGAATTCAAGTGCACAAATTTGTTGAAAATAAAAGGATGCAAACAGTAACCAAAAGAGAACTGAAGTGGCTATACTAATAGCAGACAAAATAGATTTTTAGGAAAATTGTTTCTAGAGATCAAAAAAAAAAAAAACGGGTTTTACGATACAAGGGTTAATCAGAAAGACAAAAAATGATAAATATATATTCCCCTAATAATATAACCTTAGAATACACGAAACAAAACTGACAACATTGAAAGATAAAATGGACAAGAAAAATAATAGTTGGTGACTTTAATACCCCACTTTCAATAATCGATAGTATCACTAGACAGAAATGGCCAATAAATCAAAAGCTTTCAACAATGCTATAAACCAACTATAGCCATCTCTAAAATGCTTTACCTAACAAAAACAGAATACATATTTTTTTTGAGTACATGAAACATTTCCCAGGACAGACTGTTAGGCCATAAAACAAATATCAGTGAAATTAAAATGACTGAAATCATACAAAGAATTCTCACTGTACACAATGGAATTAAATTAAAAATTAGTAACAAGAAAAATGAGAAATTTATGAATTTTTGGAAATTAAACAAATGCAATCCTAAATAGCCAATAAAAAAAGATGAAATAAGGTAAATTTAGAAAATCTTTTGAGAAAAACAAAAATAAAAACAAATTATATCAAAACTTATGGGATACAGCAAAAACAGTAATGAATGCCTATATTAAAAAAGGAAACAGCTCTCATCAATTACCTAATCTTTCCCCTTAAGAAACCACAAAAAGCAACCTAAACCTAGGCAAATAGAAAGAAGGAAATAATAATAATTAGAACAAAATAAACTATAAAGATAATCAACAAAATTAAAAGTTGGTTCTTGAAAAGATTACCAAAATTGACAGAACTTTAGCTGGACTGACTAAGAACAAAAAGGACTCAGATACTAAAATCAGTAGTGAAAGAAGGGACATTATTATTGACCTTACAGAAATAAAAAAAGATTATTAGAACACCATTAACAATTGTACTTCAAAAATTAGATAACCTATATGAAATGGATAAATTGCTAGAAAGACTCAAACTACTAAAACTGACTTAAGAAGTGATATCTAAATAGACATAAAACAAGTACAGAAAATGAATTAGTACTAAAAACAAAACAAAAAGAACATCCACAAAACAAAACTTCTTCCA
This sequence comes from Phoca vitulina, assembly GCF_004348235.1. Lineage (NCBI taxonomy): Eukaryota > Metazoa > Chordata > Mammalia > Carnivora > Phocidae > Phoca > Phoca vitulina. Next base: position 18,588,933 of record NW_022589718.1, read on the forward strand.
AAGAAATCCTAAACCCAAATGACTTTAGTGGAGAATTCAACTAAAAGCTTTAAAAAGTATTAACATCAATCTATCACAAGCTCCTCCAACAAATAGATGATGAGGAGGAAACACTTTCCCACTTATTCCATGAGGCCAGTATTTCCTTGATACCAAGGCCAGGCAAAGAAATCACAAGAAAACAAAACTACAGACTATTATCTTATAAATATAGAGGCAAAATCCTCAACAAAACATTAGCAAAGAATCCAGTAACATAAAAAGGATTTTACTTTATGGCCAAGTGGGATTCATCCCAAGACTGCAAGATTAGTTTAACATACTCAAATCAACCATTGTAATACACCTCATTAATAGAACATAGGAAAAAGCACACATGATCAATTCAATAGAAACAGAAAAAGCATTTGACAAAATTTATGATAAAAACACAACAAACAAGGAATAGAAGGGAACTTTTTAATCTGATAAAGACATCTACAAAAAACTCATAGCTAACATCATACTTAATAGTGAAAGACTGAATCCTTTTCCCTTAAGTTCAGGAATAAGAAAAGAACCTTCTCTCTTACCATTTATATTCAAAATTGTACTCTAGCCAGGTAAATTAGGCAAGAAAAATAAATTAAAGTTACCCTGACTGGAATGGAAGGAGTAAAACTATTTCCATTCACAAATGGCATGATCGTGAACAGAAAAATCATAAGTAAATGGAAAAGCAACAAAACAAAACATTAGTCCTAGTAAATAAGTTTAGCAGTGTTCCTAGATATAAGATTAATAGTCAAAAATCAGCTGTAATGCTACACACATGCAATGAATGATAGAAAAATAACACTAAGAAAAAAATTCCCTATACAATATCATCCAAAAGAATAAACTATTAAGAATAAGTTAATAATAGGAGTTTAAAAACTGAGTATTAAAACCATAAAACATCACTGAAGGAAAATAAGATCTGAGCAAATGGAAAAAAATTTCATATACATGGATTAGAAAACTTACAATTTTTAAGAAGGCAATATTTTCTAAAGGATTTACAGATTCAATGCAATCTCTATCAAAATCCCAGCTTATTTTTCTAGAGAGACTGACAAGCTGATCCTAAAATTTATACGGAATTTCAAGGAACCCAGAACAGCCAAACAATCTTTGAGAAGAAAGACAAAACTGGTGGGCCCACACTTCACAATTTCAAAACTTTATATAAAGTTACTATAATCAGCACAATGTGGTATTGACAAGAAAAGGAAATATACAGATCGGTGGAATAGCATCAAGAGTTCAGATACAAACACATTTACAGTCAATCGTTTTTTTTTCTAAAAGAATACCAACAATTAATAAAAAAAGAATGGTATTTCAACAAATAGTTGTGGGACAACTAGATATCCACATACCAGAAATTGAAGCTCTACTCAAACCAAATACAAAAATTAGACCTCTACTCATACCAAATACAAAAATTAACTCAGATGGATCACAGAAGTAAATGTGAGGGCTTGAAGTAAAAAATTCCTTGAAGAAATATTAGGAGTAAATCTTTGTGACCTTGGAATAGGAATTTTTTTTTTATATATGATGCCAAAGGCAGAAGTTACAAGAAAAAATACAGATAAATGAATAGCATCAAAAAAAAAAAAAAATTAAGTTGTGCTTCAGTGAAAATTATCAAGTAAGTGAAATAAAATTCAGAAAATGGGAGAAAACAATTGCAAATAATATATTTTACAAAGGTTTTATTTCCAGAATATATAAAGATCTTTGCAACTCACCAATAAAAGCACAAATAATTCAACTTATTGATTTTTTAGGAATACAGGCCAACACCCCAGCATGTAATAGTAAAACTCGCAAATCTTAGAACCAAGGAACCATCTTAAGGGCAGTTAGGGGGAAGAGATTCCTTACATACAGATGGATGAACATCAGAATAATGTCAGGCCTATCCACAGAGACCTGGCAAGCCAGAAAGGGCTGGCAAGACATATTCAGGGTACTAAATGAGAAGAACATGCAGCCAAGAATACTTTATCCGGCAAGGCTGTCATTTAAAATGGATGGAGAGATGCAGAGCTTCCAAGACTGGCAGAAACTGAAAGAAGATGTGACCACTAAGCCGGCCCTGTGAGAAATATTAAGGGGGGGTTCTATAAGAGGAGAAAGACCCCAAGAGTGATATAGAAAAGAAATTTACAGGGACAATCTATAAAAACAACGTCTTCACAGGCAACATGATGACAATTAATTCATATCTTTCAATAATCACTCTCAACATGAATGGCCTGAATGCTCCCATAAAATGACACAGGGTTGCAGATTGGATAAAAAGACAGGACCCATCCATATGCTGTCTACAAGAGACTCATTTTGAACCTAAAGATACATCCAGACTGAAAGCGAAGGGATGGAGATCCATCTTCCATGCCACAGACCTCAAAAGAAAGCTGGGGTAGCAATTCTTATATCAGACAAATTAGATTTTAAACTAAAGACTGTAGTTAAGAGACACGGAAGGACACTATAGCATTCTTAAAGGGTCTATCCAACAAGATCTAACAACTGTAAATATCTATGCCCCCAACAAGGGAGCAGCCATCTACATAAGCCAATTGTTAACCAAGATAAAGTTTCATATGGATAACAATACGTTAATTGTAGGAGACCTCAATACTCCACTCTCAGCAATAGACAGATCATCTAAGCAGGAAATCAACAAAGAAACAAGAGCTTTGAATGACACACTGGACCAGATGGACCTCATAGACATATACAGAACATTCCACCCTAAAACAACAGGATACTCATTCTTCTCGAGCACACATGGAACATTCTCCAGAATAGACCACATACTGGGTCACAAATCAGGTCTCAACTGATAACAAAAGACTGAGGTTATTCCCTACATATTCTCAGACCATAATGCTTTAAAAGTGGAACTTAATCACAAGAAAAAATTTGGAAGAAATTCAAACACTTGGAAGCTAAAGACCACTCTGCTCAAGAATGTTTGCGTCAACCAGGAAATCAATGAAGAATGTAAACAAGTCACGGAAACCAATGAGAATGAAAACACATCGGTCCAAAACCTATGGGATACTGCAAAGGCGGTCCTAAGGGGGAAATACATAGCCATCCAAGCCTCAATCAAAAAAATAGAAAAATTTCGAATTCACCAACTAACTCTACACCTTAAAGAACTAGAGAAAAAGCAACAAACAATGACTAAGCCACACATTAGAAGAGAAATAATTAAGATGAGAGCAGAGATCAATGAGTTAGAAACCAGAAACACAGTAGATCAGATCAACAAAACTAGAAGCTGGTTCTTTGAAGGAAGTAATAAGATCAATAAACCACTGGCCAGACTTATCCAAAAGAAAAGAGAAAGGACCCAAATTAATACAATTATGAATGAAAGGGGACAGATCACGACTAACACCAAGGAAATAGAAACAATTATTAGAAATTATTATCAACAACTATATGCCAATAAGCTGAGCAATCTGGATGAAATGGATGCCTTCCAATAACCAGTAACGAGACTGACAGTGGTCAAAAACCTCCCAAAAAACAAGAGTCCAGGGCCTGATGGATTCCCTGGGGAATTTTACCAAACATTCAAAGAAGAAATAATACCTATTACCCTGAAGCTGTTTCAAAAAATAGAAACAGAAGGAAAGCTTCCAGACTCATTCTATGAAGGCAGCATTACCTAATCCTCAAACCAGGCAAACACCCCACCAAAAAGAGAATTTCAGACCGATATCCCTGATGAATATGGATTCCAAAATCCTCAACAAAATCTTAGCTAATAGGACCCAACAATACATTAAAAGGATCATCCACCACGACCAACTGGGATTTATCCCAGGATGCAAGGATGGGTCAACATTCGCAAATCAATCAATGTGATAGAACACATTAATAAGAGGAGAGAGAAGAACCATATGGTCCTCTCAATGGATCCAGAAAAAGCATTTGACAAAATACAACATCCTTTCCTGATTAAAACTCTCCAGAGTATAGGGATAGAGGGAACATTCCTCAAGCTCATAAAATCCATCCATGAAAAACCCACAGTGAATAGCATCCTCAATGGGGAAAAGCTGAGAGCCTTTCCCTGAAGATCAGGAACATGTCAAGGATGCCCACTCTTGCCACTATTGTTCAACATAGTACTAGAAGTCCTAGCAACAGCAATCAGACCACAAAAAGAAAAAAAAGAAATGTATTCAACTTGGCAAAGAAGAAGTCAAACTCTCTCTCTTCGCAGATGACAAGATACTTCATGTGGAAAACCCAAAAGATTCCACCCCCAAATTACTAGAACTCATACAGCAATTCAGTAATGTGGCAGGATACAAAATCAATGCACAGAAATCAGTTGCTTTCTTATACACTAACAATGCAACCATAGAAAGAGAAAACAGAGAAATGATTCCATTTTCAGTAGCACCAAAAACCATAAGATACCTCGGAATAAACCTAACCAAAGAGGTAAAGGATCTATACTCTAGGAACTATAGAACACTCATGAAAGAAATTGAAGAAGACACAAAAAGAGGGAAAAACATTCCATGCTCATGGATCAGAAGAATAAACATTGTTAAAATGTCTATGCTACCCAGAGCAATCTATACCTTCAATGCCATCCTGATCAAAATTCCAATGACATTTTTCAAAGTGCTGGAACAAACAATCCTAAAATTTGTATGGAATCAGAAAAGACCCCAAACCATCAAGAAAATGTTGAAAAAGAAAAATAAAGCTGGGGGCATCACGTTGCCCGATTTCAAGCTATATTACAAAGCAGTGATCACCAAGACAGCATGGTACTGGCACAAAATAGACATATAGACCAATGGAACAGAATAGAGAGCCCAGATATGGACCCTCAACTCTATGGTCAAATAATCTTTGATAAAGCAAGAAAAGATCTGCGATGGAAAAAAGACAGTCTCTTCAATAAATGGTGCTGGGAAAATTGGACAGCCACATGCAGAAGAATGAACCTTGACCATTCTCTAACACCATACACAAAGATAAACTCAAAATGGATGAAAGACCTCAATGTGAGACAGGAATCCATCAAAATCCTAGAGGAGAACATAGACAGTAACCTCTTCGACATCGGCCACAGCAAATTCTTTCAAGATTCATCTCCAAAGGCAAGTGAAACAAAAGCAAAAATGAACTTTTCGGACTTCATCAAGATAAAAAGCTTCTGCACAGCAAAGGAAACAGTCAACAAAACAAAGAGGCAACCCACAGAATGGAAGAAGATATTTGCAAATGACAAGAACTTCTCAAACTCAACACCCAAAAAACAAATAATCAAGTCAAAAAATGGGCAGAAGACATGAGTAGACACTTCTCCAAAGAAGACATACAAATGGCTTACAGACACATGAAAAAATGTTCAACATCATTAGCCATCAGGGAAATTCAAATCAAAACCACACTGAGATACCACCTTACACCAGTCAGAATGGCAAAAATTGACAAGGCAAGAAACAACAAATGTTGGAGAGGCTGTGGAGAAAGGGGAACCCTCTTACACTGTTGGTGGGAATGCAAGGTGGTACAGCCACTTTGGAAAACGGTGTGGAGGTGCCTCAAAAAATTAAAAATAGAGCTACCCTATGACCCAGCAATTGATTGCACTACTGGATATTTACCCCAAAGACACAGATGTAGTGAAAAGAAGGGCCATATGCACCCCAATGCTCATAGCAGCAATGTCCGCAATAGCCAAACTGTGGAAAGAGCTGAGATGCCCTTCAACAGATGAATGGATAAAGAAGATGTGGTCCATATATACAATGGACTATTACTCAGCCATCAGAAAGGATGAGTACCCAACTTTTGCATCAACATGGATGGGACTGGAGGAGATTATGCTATGTGAAATAAGTCAAGCAGAGAAAGTCAATTATCATATGGTTTCACTTATTTGTGGAACATAAGGAATAGTATGGAGGACATTATGAGAAGGAAGGGAAAAAATGAAGGGAGGAAATTGGAGAGAGAGATGAACCATGAGAGACTATGGACTCTGAGAAACAAACTGAGGGTTTTAGAGGTGAGGAGGGTGGGGGAATGGGTTAGCCTGGTGATTGGTATTAAGGAGGGCATGTACTGCATGGAGCACTGGGTGTTATATGAAAACAAAGAATCGTGGATCACTACATTAAAAACTAATGATGTATTGTATGGTGACTAACATTACATAATAAAATAAAGTTTAAAAAAATAAAAAATAGATAAGACAAAAACTGTTTTTTGTTTTCCCTGCAAGGGACAAAGAAGGGCAATATATAAGGATAAAGGAATTTATCCAGCAAGAGGATATAACAGTTATAAATATCCATACACCCACATAGAAGTACCTATATATATAAAACAAATATTAACAGACATAAGGGAACTTTAATTTTCCATTTACATCATCCAAATGTGAGGTCATCCAGACAGAAAATCAATAAGAAAACAGAAGCCTTAAATGACACATTAGACCAGATGGCCTTAATAGAAAAATACAGAACATTCCATCTAAAAACTGCAGAGTACATATTCTTTTCAAGTGCATATAGAACATTTTCCAGGATAGATCACACGTAGGGCCACAAGATAAGTCTCAATAAATTTAAGAAGGTTGAAATCATATCAAGCATCTTTTCTGACTATAATGGTATAAAACTAGAAATCAATTACAAGAAAAATGGAAAAACACAAACACAGGAAGATTAAGGAACATGCTACTAACCAGCCAATGAGTAAATGAAGAAATTAAAGAATAAAAAAACACCTTGAGATGAATGAAGATGGAAACACAACTTTTCAAAATTTATGGGACATGGCAAAAGCAGTTCAAAGAGGGACGTTTATAGTGACACAGGCCTATCTCAAGAAACAAGAAAAATTTCAAATACACAATCTAAGTTTACACGTAAAGGAACTAGAAAAAGAAAAACACAGTCCAAAGTTATGAGAAAGAAGTAAATAATAAAGATCAGAATGGCAATAAATGGAGATTAAAAAAAGGGAAAACATCAATTAAACTAAGAACTGGATCTTTGAAAAGATAAACAAAATTGATAAACCTTTAGTTAGACTTATCAAGAAAAAGAGAAGCCTAATAAATAAAATCAGATAGGCAAGAGAAGTACAACCAACTCCACAGAAATATTAAGATTATAAAAGACTATTACAATCATATGTCAGCAAACTGGAAAACCTAGAAGAAATGGATGTTTCTAGAAGCATACATTCTTCCAAGACTGAATCAGGAAGAAATAGAAAATCTGAAAGACTGATTACTAGTAATAAAATTGAATCAGTAATCAAAAAACACCCAACAATGAAAAGTCCAGGACCAGATGGTTCACAGATTAATCTATTTACCATTTAATTTAAAGAAGAGTTCATGTTTATCTTCAAACTACTCCAAAAAATTAAAGATCAATGAATGCTGCCAAATCCATTCTATGATGCCAGCATTACTGTGATAACAAAACCAGATAAAGACACACCATTAATAAATAGTCAATACCCCCAGTGAACATAGATGCAAACATCCTCAACAAAATATTAGCATTAAATTAGATCACACATTATAATCAAGTGGGGTTGATTCCAGGGAGGCAAGGATGATTCCATACATGTAAATCAAATAATATGATACACCATATTAACAAAATGAAGGATATAAACCATATAATTATCTCTTTATATGTAGAAAAAGCATTTAACAAAATTCAACATGCACTTATGATAAAAATTCCCAACAAAGTGGGTATAGAGGGAATGTATCTTTACATGATAAAGGCCATAAATGACAGACTCACAGCCAACATCATGCTCAATGATGAAAAACTGAAAGCTTTTCTCTAAGATCTGGAACAAGATAAGGGTTCCCACTCTTGCCACTTTTATTCAACATACTGCTGGAAGTCATAGCCACACCAATCAAACAAGAAAAAAAAAAGCATCCAAATTGGTAAGGAAGAAGTAAAACTGTCACTATTTGCAGATGAATACCCTAGAGATTCCACCAAAAGCTACTAAAGTTAAATGAATTCAGTAAAGTTGCACAATACAAAAATAATGTACTAAAATTTGTTGTTTCTATACACTAATATTGAACTAGCAGAAAGAGAAATTAAGAACACAACTCCATTCACAATTGCATCAAAAAGAATAAAATACCTAGGAATAAATGTAACCAAGGAGATAAGATACCTATACTCTGAAATCTATAAGATATTGATAAAAGAAATTGAAGATAACACAAATAAGTGGAAAGACATACTGTGCTCATGGATTGGAAGAATATTGTTAAAATGTCCACATTACCCAAAGCAATCTACAGATGCAATGTAATCCCTATCAAAACCAATAGCATTTTTTCACAGAATTAGGACAAATGATACTAAAATTTGTAGAGAACCACAAAAGACTTCAAATATCCAAAGCAATCTTCAGACAGAAGAGCAAACCTAGAGGCATCATACTCCCTGCTTTCAAACTATACTACAAAGCTATAATGATCAAAATAGTATGATACTGGCACAAAAAGACACTTAGATCAATAGAACAGAATAGAGACCCTAGAAATAAACCCATGCTTATATGCTCAACTAATCTATAGCAAAGGAAGCAAGAATATACAATGGGGAAAAGACATTCTCTCCAATAAATGGAACTGGACAGCTACATGCAAAGAATGAAATTGGACCAGTTGGTAATACCATATACAAAAATAAACTAAAAATGGACTAAAGACTTCTTATGAAACTCCTAAAAGAATATGTAAGCAGTAAGCTCTTGGACATTGGTCTTAGCAATATGTTTTTGGATCTGTCTCCTCAGAGAAGGAAAACAAAAGCAAAAATAAACAATTGAAAGTCCATCAAGCTAAAAAGGTGTGTAGAGTGAAGGAAACCATCAACAAAATAAAAGGGCAAGCTACTGAATGGCAGAAGATATTTACAAATGACATATACAATAAAGGGTTAATATCCAAAATATATCAAGAACTCATACAACACAATGTCAAAAAAACCAAAACAAAACAAATAATCTGATTTAAAGTGGGCAGAGGATCTGAATAGACATTTTTCAAAGAAGACATAGAGATGGCCAATAGACACAGGAAAAGATGATCAACATCACTAATCACCAGGGAAATGCAAATCAAAAGAGAAGACTTTACACCAGTCAGAATGGTTAGTATCAAAAGACAAAAACAAACAAAAAAAAGGCCACATATTGAATAATCTCCTTTACATGAAATGTCAAGAATAGATAAATCCATAGAGACAGAAAGTAGATTAGTTGTTGCCTGGGAATTATATTTATAAAGTTTAACTTCTTATTCCAAATGTTTAGCTACAATACATTCAGTGTTATAATTAATAAAGCATCTTTCCTCTGTTTCAACATTTTCTTTTCTGTACTAGTACATTTGTTTTGCTTCCCCCTGCCCCCAACCAGGGGAAATTTCTTTTTAAAAATATTGAAATACATCCCATCAAAAATGATCTCATAGTGATTTTTATTAAGATTGTATTTTGTTCTTAAATCAACATGAGGAATGTTAAAAATATTTATGATATTAAGTATTTCCATCCATGCATTCAAATTTCTATTTAATCAATGTACAAAATTTAAAGAAAAAGGAAACCAACTCAATCAGTGTACTGAAAATCAGGGGGAAAAAAAGGAATTTGAGTCCTTAAAAGAGAAAAGGAGTCATTAAAACAAAAAACAGAGGGGCGCCTGGGTGTCTCAGTCGGTTAAGCATCTGCCTTCAGATCAGGTCATTATCCCAGGGTCCTGGGATCAAGCCCTGCACCGGGCTCCCTGCTCAGCAGGAAGCCTGCTTCTCCCTCTCCCACCCCTCCTGCTTGTGTTCCCTCTTTCTCTGTGTCTCTCTGTCAAATAAATAAATAAAAAATCTTATAAAAAAAAACACAACAGAAATGTCAAAATATATTTAAATAATTGGACCAAACATTTCAGTAATAATAATCCATAGGAATAGGTATTTTTATTAAATATTAATTGTTGAAGACTATGGGGGAGGGAGTTCCAAGATAGCAGAGTAATAGGGGGATTCTGAACTTGCCTCATCCTTCAAATACAACTAGATCAACCTTCAACTATTTTGAACAACTAGGAAGAGAATTGGAGGACTACAGAAACAATCTGCATAGTTGGAAGGAGTGAATTTGGCAGAAGCAAGGTTCAGAGTCCTGAATTGGGGCATTGGGAAGCTAAGAGGCCAGGAAGGGGAGGAAGCCTTGTTCCTGGAGCAAAGTCAGGAAGAGGGACAAAGTTGGAAAGAATGCAGCAGTTTGTCACCCCAGAATAAGCTGTGGTGACTGGATCCCTGGGTTGCTCAGGGAGAGACTGCTCCCTTCCTGGAGGGCATTCAGAGGAGCATATTTGTCCTCCCAAAGGGGAAGCTGGGGAATCATTGTGGGGAGGTCAACAGTGGGGTCAGAGGGATGTGCAGAGGGCAGAAAACCTCTTAACTCTTTGGTGTGAACCTCATTAGGCTTAAACATCTGGGCTTGCACCAAACTGCTGCTTTTCTGAGACTGATGGAGTGGAGCACAGAGACTGGAGCAGATGGCGATAACCTGGCCCTGCTTTTTGCCCTGAGCCAGAATAGGCTTCAACCTCTGTGCACACACCATACCTCCACTTTTCTGGGACTGACAGAGCAGAGTGCAGAGACTGGAGCAGATTGCAGATAACCTGGCCGCTTTTTGCTCTCTGCCATAATAGATGGAAGCCTCTGCAAAGGCTTTTCTGGGAAAAAGGGGAGTAGGGGACTGAGTCAAGTGCAGATGGCTGATAGCGGGCTCCAGCTTTAGGCTGAGCATTACAATAAACTCTAGCCTCTGCGTGCACTGTGCAAAGGCTTTTTGGGGACAAGACAGTGCTGGGCATGCCCTGAGTCTCCTGGCCAGGACAAAAGTGTGCATGCACATTACCAGGCCCTTTAAAACTTGGAGTTTTGAATCCCAGCCACTGGCCAGAGATAAAATACAGATCTATAGCTCTGGGTATGACTATGAACTGGACACAGACAGGTTAGGGTGAGTAACTGACATCAGCTGGTCACAGGAGATTACTCGCTTTTCTTAGAGGGCCTCCTGAGCAGTGGCTTCTGGGACTTCTGCTCCCTAGGGACAAAAGGGCAAGGTGACACCATATTCTACCTCCTCCATCACCCCTCCCGCCTCCCGCCCACCAGCACAGTCAGACTCCAGAGAGAAACACAGCACCTTTACGGGAGGCTGGAGTCCTCTACTAAACCCCACCCCTCTGACCTGGCAGGAGCATCTTTATAAGGGCAATCCAGCTTGTGAGCTAGCACGGCAGGCCTCTCCCTCAGCAGACCAACACAAACCGCCACATAAAACAAATCTACTGATTAAACAAAGCTCCCAAACATCAGCTTCTGGCTTAACTTCACAAACAAATCAAAGCATACCCACTTAAAGGAACAAACATTCCCCACTACAAGCAAGGAAGAACTCTGTAGAGGAAGGACCAGCGGGAAAGAGCAGCCAAAACACAACAGCAGTGTGCACACAGCATACATCAGAATCACTTCCTGAATATCTTCAATATCTTAATCAGATATCTTCAATATCTTAATCATTATGGGTATCTTCAGATATCTTCAATATCTTAATCATTATGGGTATAATTAAGATGTCAGAACTAGAATTCAAAACAAGATTATAAAGATACTAGCTGGGATTGATAAAAGCATAAAAGACACTAGAGAATCCCTTGCTGCAGAGATAAAAGAACAAATCTAATCAAGCTGAAATTTAAAATGCTACTAAGATGCAGTAAAAATGGAGGCTCTAACTGCTTGGGTAAATGAGGCAGAAGAGAGAGTCAGTGATATAGAAGACAAAACGAAGGAACCTAAGGAAGCTGAGAAAAAAGAGTTAAACAACTACTGGATCAAGAGGGGAGTCTTCAAGAAATCAGCGATACCATAAAGCACAATAAATATTTGAATAAGAGGGGTTCCAGAAGATGAGGAAAAGGAGAGAAGGGCAGAAGATTTATTTGAATAATAGCTGTGAACTTCCCTAATCTGGGGAAGGAAATAAGCATTCAAGTCCAGGAAGCACAGAGAACCCCCCTCAAAATCCATAAAAATAGGTCGACACCCCAACATATAATAGTGAAGCTGGCAAATTTCAGAGATAAGGAGAAAATCCTGAAAGTAGCTCAAGACAAGACGTCCTTAACCTACAAGGGTAGAAACATAAGGCTGGCAGCAGACCTCTCCACAGAGACCTGGCAGGCCAGAAAGTACTGGCATGATATATTCAGGGTGCTAAATGAAATAAAAAATGCAGCCAAGAATACTTTATCCAGCAAGACTGTCATTCAGAATGGAATGAGAGATAAAGAGCTTCCAGGACAAACAGAAACTAAATGAATTTGTGATCACTAAACCAGCCCTACAAGAAATATTAAAGGGGATCCTCTGAGTGAACACAGAGCCCAAAAGTAACAATGACCAGAAAGGAACAGTGACAATCTACAGAAACAGTGACTTTATAGATAATACAATGACACCAAATTCATATCATTGTAAATGAATGTACATTCTATGAATGTAAATGGGCTAAATGCCCTAATCAAAAGACACAGGGTATCAGATTGGATAAAAAAGTCAAGACCCATTGATATGCTGTCTACAAGAGATTCATTTTAGACCCAAAGACACCTCCAGATTGAAAGTGAGGGGGTGGAAAACCATTTATCATGCTAATGGATACCAAAAGAAAGCTGGGGTAGCAATTCTTATAAAAGACAAATTAGATTTTAAACCAAAGACTGTAATAAGAGATGAAGAGGGATACTATATCATAATTAAAGGGTCTGTCCAACAAGAAGACCTAACAATTGTAAATATTTATGCCCCTAACTTGGTAGCAGCCAATTATAAACCAATTAATAATAAAATTGAAGAAACACATTGATAATAATACAATATTAGTAGGGGACTTTAACACCCCACTCACAGCAATGGATAGATTATCTAAGCAGAAGATCAACTAGGAAACAAGGGCTTTGAATGACACACTGAACCAGATGGACTTCACAGATATATTCAGAGCATTTCATCCTAAAGCAACAGAATACATGTTCTTCTCAAATGCACACAGAACATTCTCCAGAATAGATTACATATTGGGTCACAAATCAGGTCTCAACTGATACCAAAATATTGGGATTATTCCATGCATATTTTCAGACCACAATGCTTTAAAACTTGAATTCAATCACAAAAGAAAATTTGGAAGGAACACAAACACATGGAGGTTAAAGAAAATCCTACTAAAGAATGAATAGGTCAACCAGGGAATTAATGAAGAATTAAAGTAATTCATGGAAACAAATGAAAATGAAAACACAACAGAACCTTTGGGAGGCAGCAAAGGCGGTCCTAAGAGAGAAGTATATAGCAATACAGGCCTTTCTCAAGAAACAAGAAAAGTCTCAAAACACATGCTAAAGGAGCTGGGAAAAGAAGAGCAAATAAAGCCTAAACTCAGCAGGAGAGGAGAAATAATAAAGATTAGAGCAGAAATCAATGAAATAGAAATAAAAAGAACAGTAGAACAGATCAGTGAAAGTAGGAGCTGGTTCATTGAAAGAATTAATAAGATTGATAAACCCCTGGCCAGACTTACCAAAAAGAAAAAAGAAAGGACCCAAATAAATAAAATCATGAATGAAAGAGGAGAGATCACAAACAACACCAAAGAAATACAAACAATTATAAGAACCTATTATGAGCAACTATATGTCAACAAATTAGGCAATCTGAAAGAAATGGATGCACTCCCAGAAACATATAAACTACCAAAACTGAAACAAGAAGAAATAGAAAACCTGAACAGACCCATAACTAGCAAGGAGCTGAAACAAATAATCCTAAAATTTGTCTGGAATCAGAAAAGACCCCGAATAGTCAGAAGAATGTTGAGAAAGAAAACCAAAGTTGGTGGCATCACAATTTCAGACTTCAAGCTATATTACAAAGCTGTAATCATCAAGACAGTATGGTACTGGCACAAAAACAGACACATAGATCCAATGGAACAGAATAGAGAGCCCAGAAATGGACTGTCAACTATATGGTCAACTAATTTTCAACAAAGCAGGAAAGAATGTCCAGTCGAAAAAAGACAGTCTCTTCAACAAATGGTGTTGGGAAAATTGGACAGCCACATGCAGAAGAATGAAACTAGACCATTTCCTTACATCATACACAAAAATAGACTCAAAATGCATGAAAGAACTAAATGTGAGACAGGAATCCATCAAAATCCTAGAGGAGAACACAGGCAGCAACCTCTTCAACCTCAGCCACAGCGACTTCTTGCTAGACATGTCAAGGCAAGGGAAACAAAAGCAAAAATGAACTATTGGGACTTCATCAAGATAAAAGCTTTTGCACAACAAAGGAAACAGTCGATAAAACCAAAAGACAACTGACAGAATGGGAGAAGGTATTTGCAAATGTCTTATCAGATAAAGGGCTAGTATGCAATATAGATCCAAAATCTATAAAGAACTTATCAAACTCAACACCCAAAAACCAAATAACCCAGTCAAGAAATGGGCAGAAGACATGACCAGACATTTCTACAAAGACATCCAAATGGCCAACAGACACATGAAAAAATGCTCTGTCACTTGGCATCTGGGAAATACAAATCAAAACCACAATAAGATACTACCTCATACCAGTCAGAATAGCTAAAATTAACAAGTCAGGAAACACCAAACGTTGGTGAGGATGTGGAGAAAGGGGAACCCTCTTACACTTTTGGTGGGAATGTAAGCTAGTACAGCCATTCTACAAAATGGTATGGACATTCCTCAAAAAATTAAAAACAGAGCTACCCTATGACCCAGCAATTGCACTACTAGGTATTTACACAAAGGATATAAACATTGTGATCCGAAGGGGCACCTGCATCCCAGTGTTTATAGTAGCAATATCCACAATAACCTAACTATGGAAAGAGTCCAGATGCCCACCAACAGATAAGTGGATAAAGAAGAAGTGATATATATACACAATGGAATATTACTCAGCCATCAAAAAGAATGAAATTTACCATTTGCAATGACGTGAATGGAACTGGAGGGTATTTTTTTTTTTTTAAGATTTTATCTGTCAGAGAGAGAGAGCACACATAAGCAGGGGGAGCAGAAGGTAGAGGGAGAAGCAGGCTCCCGCTGAGCAAGGAGCCTGATGTGGGACTCGAACCCAAGACCCCGGGATCATGACCTGAGCTGAAGGCAGATGCTTAACTGACTGTGCTACTCAGGCATCCCAGAAACTGGAGGGTGAAATAGTCAATCAGAGAAAGACAATTATCAATCATATGGTTTCACTTATATGTGGAATTTAAGAAACAAAACAGAGGATCATAGGGGAAGGGAGGAAAAGATAACAGGAAATCAGATAGGGAGATAAACCATAAGAGACTCTTAACTATAGGAAACAAACTGAGGGTTGCTGGAGGGAGGAGGGTGTGGGGACAGGGTAACTGGTGGTGGGCATTAAGGAGGACACATGATGTAATGAGCACTGGGTATAATATACAATTGATGAATAACTGAAATCTACATCTGAAACTAATGATACACTACATGTTCATTAATTGAGTTTAAATAAGATACAAAAAATACACAGACTTGTTTTTCTGAAAAAAAAAAAAACGATGAAAACTCTTAGATGTGGTTTAACAAGTGCAACAATATACTGCTTAAAGAAATACTCTTGAAATAAAGGTTAAAAGTAAATATCTGCAAATATGTAATAGGAAAATATACAGTAAGTTGGGTTGACAATGATAATATGAAATAAAATAGAATTTGAGACCAAAGCATTATAAATGAGATATATTGATGTTAGTAAAATATACTATTCACAATAAAGACAAGCCAGTTATAAATATTTATGTACTAAAAAACAAAGCATCAAAATATATAAAGCAAAGAAACTTTGCTAAGTAACTTCTCAATTTTTGAATAGATCTAGCGGCATACAAATAATCAGATAAAACAATTCACAAGTCTGATATTAGAAAATTACACTGAATTTTGTATACGAAACACAGGGAATGGATATTCTTTCTAAATGTTGAGGGATTATTTCACAACAAAAATAAGTATTCAACCATTTACAATTTTTGAAATATCCTCCTAAATAACTCAGCATCAAAATGAGAATTTAAAACTACAATTACAGACTATTTAGAAATGAAGGACAATTTAACAGCAGAAACCTAGAAACAACTTGGATGGTTATCAATTGTAGAATGATTCAGTAAATGATGGTACAGGGAATAAATATAAGTTTTATATAGTTTGTGTATAATATGAATTACTTTACAGTGATTTGTGAAAAATAAGGCAGCATTTTGATGGATTAGAAAGATATTGCCATTATATTCATAATCAACAAAATTAAAATAGATCAATAAATATATGCTATAAAATTTGGGGGAAAATTCTATATATTTGCACTTATAAGCAAATGGTATTATAAACTGATACCCCATCAAAATGCTAACAATGGTTACACTGAAGAAGAAAGGCAACTATAAAATTTTGTTTTGAAAGCTTCTGTACTGTTTGCATTGTTGCATTGATTAAGTATTGCTTTTGTGTTTCTAATTATTGAGTGAAAAATAATTTATGAGACAGGGACTAAGAAGTATGAAAATACCTATCAAACTATACAGCCAAAGATTAACTCCTAGCTCTAAATATTTGTTGTTATTATATAAGAATGAAGGACATTAAATCAGCATGTTTTTTAAAAAGATTCTATTTATCTATTTGAGAGAGATAAAGAGCAAGCACAAGTAGGGGAGGGGGCAGAGGGAGGGGGGAAGCAGGCTTCCCACTGAGCAAGGAGCTCAACATGGAGCTCGAACCCAGGACCCTGGGATCATGACCTGAGTCAAAGGCAGATGCTTAACCGACTGGGCTACCCAAGCACACCTGAAGGACATTAAATTAAATAAGCCTTTACCCCAAGCCTCCACTAGAAAAAACAAAACAAAAACAAAATATTTCTAAAGATACGGAAAGTTAGACACTGAAAATACAAAACATACAGTTATATATAATTAGAAAAATATCGTTATAATTCTCCTAGACTTTGCTTTTATGTCTAAATAGTGTCTTTATTTCTATTTCAACATTAAGGTTAAAACAAAACAGATCAACTCTCCCTATAACAGAAGAGAACTTTAGCAATCTTTTCATTTTTCATCCCTCTTCCACCTCTCTATTTTTATTTAAATAATCTGAGTTTTAAGATCCCGATTATTAATTATTGTGTTTACATTATGTATCTTCTCTGTCAAGATTATTCTTTAACACTTACATGCAGTTATATAGGCATTAATGATAAAATGATTACCTAAATACTACTTATTAGAGGGTATCAGTTCTTAAATCATTTCTTTTAAATCATATCTTCCCTATTTTCAGTATCAGTGATATTGATATAAAGTACTTCTTTGAATTTTCTTTTCAGGAAGAATACATGGAGAGCATGCTTTGAAATTCTTGCAAACCTAATAATTCCATTTTCTTCCCCAACATTTTGGCTGGTTATTTCTGGCAGTATGGATAAAAACTAAAAATTGATTTATTATTGGATATATTACATAGAAAACACATACTATGTATCAATTTTTTTTCTTGTATATAAGATCTTATGGGCTTTAAATTTAAGTCTATATCACAAATATATCATAACTATATATATTATATGGATTATAATAACCTTACCAATATACTTAACATAAAATACCACTTAATATATGCTAGAATAATGAATTTAATTCCATAAGAAAAAAGAAATGTTCATGTTTCATTTATGTAAGAAGAAAAATGTTTATATCTGCTTTTTGAACTTGGGTTTATAATAATATAATATAAAAA
Source organism: Phoca vitulina (assembly GCF_004348235.1). Taxonomy (NCBI): domain Eukaryota; kingdom Metazoa; phylum Chordata; class Mammalia; order Carnivora; family Phocidae; genus Phoca; species Phoca vitulina. The sequence continues at coordinate 18,606,960 of NW_022589718.1, forward strand.
TGTAAATATAAATAATATAAATTTATTTAAATTAAAGATTTAAGAATACTGAAAACTGAAATTGACATTTGCTCACACACTCATTCATTACATGACTGTGTATTATTGAGTAACATTTAAGTGCCATGCTAATATAATAACATCTAAATGCATGCTATCTTTGATAGGAGAAAAACATCATAGTGTAGTGATACCACAATTTCCCACAAGCTATCTATTTTGGAATCATTTCTTGATGCATATATTCAAGGACTGACTGTGTGTTCACAATGCCTTCTTCATTTACCAGTTAATTTTTATTCCAATGGCTACCACTCTAGTTCAAATTCAGAAAAAAATTGGTGACTTCCTTTACTGGTTCCTTTGTGTTCATATTCTTTGTCAACTATTATAAAAGTACCAGTCTCATTATTCCATAGTAAACTATGCAGACATGCTGGATTCTATGGCATATAAGATTAATAAAACTATTTCTGCTTACAGAGAGCTTATAATCAAGGTAGAGAAGTTACTTACACCCAAAGAACTATAATTAAAGGTATGATTCTTAAGAATCATATGAATAAGGAAAAAAAAAGCGTGTCAGAGTACTGAACAAACAAAAAAAGAATTCTGTTCCATTAAAAAATTGCACGGCTTCCCGTAGGAAGAAGTTTCCACTGCTTGGCAGACATTAAATTCCTTTCCTGTATGTTCCTGATTGACCATTCCAATTTTCTCTCTCTCCAGTCTCCTAGATTAAGATGTACTCTAGCAAAACCAGTCCTTTACTGCATCTCAAGTTTGTTTTGTTCTTTTCCGCCTTCATGCTTTTGCCTCTCTCCTGTTTTTCTTAAAGGCCCAGTAAAAATCTTATTTCTTCTACTAATTCACTCAGCTTACCTCAAATGAGTCCTAGTAAAGCATACGTCTTTTCTACTTGGAACACAATAAATATATTTTGGTTTCTATGGTGGTTAAATGTTCTCTCTCTCTCATACATACAAGTAGTATCTCACTCCATCCATTAACATTTAGCATAGTGCTTTGCAGAGAGCAAGTGCTTAATAAATATTTAATTTCTTGATTGACATGTTTTTCTTGAAAAGTTTTTCTGAATTTGAAAAGTTTTTTCTGGATTTCTTAAAAAGTTTTTCTGGATATATACCCCTTTTTAAGATACTATTTCATTACTGTGTTCTCCCATCTTCCTTTCATTGTTACTCACTTTGGGAGAAGCCTACATAGAATCCATACTCCAAGTTAAAGTGCTGTTCCTTTCTTTAAATGCCTGCTTTCATTGTAATATTAATTTCTTTAATATATAACACCAATATATATAACATCGGCATGAACTATAGCATTTGCTTTACTCATACTTGAACAAGTCTCAATTATAGTCTACTATGGTAAAGAAGATTTGTTTTCATTGAATTTTCAGCTAATTGATTATATACTTTCCTATAAATGGTTGCATTATTTTCACTTCATTATTCCCACTCAATTTCCCTCTGCTAAATTCTCCATCAAGATATAAAGACTCATTCAACTATTCAGTTTTTCTGTTAATCATATGTGTGTGTGTGCTTAATACATCTCCCACACAGAAAAATTCACAAATCAAAAATGCATAGCTCAATAGGTTTCCACAAAGCAAAGACCTATGTTACAACTATAGGTCAAGAAAGGGAGTAATACTGGGATGCCTGGGTGGCTCCATCGGTTAAGCGTCTGCCTTTGGCTCAGGTCATGATCCCAGGGTCCTGGGATCGAGCCCCGCATCGGGCTCCTTGCTCAGTGGGAAGCCTGCTTCTCCCTCTCCCACTCCCCCTGCTTGTGTTCCCTCTCTTGCTGTGTCTCTCTCTGACAAATAAATAAATAAAATCTTAAAAAAAAGAAAGAAAGGGAATATTATCAGTATCAAACTCCTTTCATGCTTCCTTCCAGTCATTACTGGAAGTGTCTTTGCTGAATCATATTTTGTGCAATGTCATCAGCCCTTATTGAAAGATGCTGTAATAAAAGCTCTAAAAGATTTATCATTGTTTCCACTGAGAGGAGGTTGTTACCAACTTTTTGTTACTACTTTTTCCAATGTTCCGTTTATGAGAACCCTCGGGAGAGATTTCTATCTGGCCCTAACACAAAGAACAAAATTAGCTCCCCCCCATTTCTATATTGTCATTTTGAATTCTGTAATTGACTAGTTTTCGTTTTGTATATGCCCCTGCAAACTTAGAAATAATTTTCTGACCCACTGGTAGAAAGGCATTAACATTTTACAGTATCCATTTTAACAAGCGTTTTATTATGGAAACCATATTCAAACATACACAAAAGTAGAGAGAATATTACTGAATATCCATTGACCTAACACCCATGTCAACAATGGTACCAAGAGTGGTCATACCTGTTTCATCTACATGCCACCCATCCGGTCTCACTGGACCATTTTGAAGCAATTCCCAGACATCATGTCATTTCATCAACATTTATTTCACTATAAATCTCTAAAGAATAAAAATTCAACCAGGGAACTTTCACTTGCTCTGGAGACGTAGAAAGTTGTAGGACAGTGTGGTTCTCATTTTAAAATGAAGAGCCAACTAGGTAATCTACAAAGCCATTAATATATATATATATATATATATATATATATATATATATATATATCTCCAAGTGTGCAAAGTAACCAAAATAAAATAAAATCTAGAAAATAGTGAAATGTCATTAAAATCTAAAATGGCCCCTTTAGGGGTATAGAGATCCAAGGCTGCTTTCATTTTTGGTAGAGCAGTGAGAGGAAGAAAAAATCCCCACCATAGATAGGGTGAAAAGAAACCAGAGGATGACTTAAGGAATGTTTTTTGGGGAGTGGGGTGGGTAGAGGGAAAGGGAAAGGGAAAGGGGAGGGGAGAGGGAGAGAAACTTAAGCAGGCTCCATGCCCACCACAGGGCAGAGGCAGGGTAGGGCTCCATCTGACAACCCTGAGATCATGACCTCAGCAGAAATCAACAGTCAGACACTTAAACCACGAAACCACCCAGGCGACTGTAAGGAATGTTGTAAAGGCTGAGTAAGATTGGTTTGATAGTTTAGAATCCCTGGGAGCCCCAGCCAAGGAGACTCAGGCTCACCTGTCACCTCTTCGCCTTGGTTCCTCATCAGTGTGTGAGCACCCCAGGACTGGATGCAGGACAGAACGGAGAGAAAGCCGCTGAAGCACAGTGAGGGTTGCCCACAGGGTGCGGGAGAGCAGGTGTGCTGAGAGGGTTCCCTTCAACCGCTCTGGACCCGGGGAAGGCTGAGGGCAGAGCGGGAGCTGAGACAATTCCTTCAGGAGGCGGATGTGTGGCTGAGCTCTATGCCCCGGACAGGGAAGGCACAGCTGAGAGAGACCCTCCCACTACACCCTGGCTCTCCTGAGCGCTGAGGGTAGGGCGAAAGAACTGAGAACACTCCCTAGATCATCAGATTTCAAGTCCTGCCCACCAGACATCTGAAGCCAATGGTGAACTGAATCTCCGCAGCAATGAACCCCAGACCCAATTCAACTACAGATGAGATCGATTTAGCGAGCCTTCTCCACCCACACTGGCTGCGCAACTGAAGACAGTTAATGCTTTTATTTCAGTTTTTATTTTATACACAATGCCTGGTTTACAATGAAAGGTTATGAGAGGGGCGCCTGGGTGGCTCGGTTGGTTAGGCGTCTGCCTTTGACTCAGGTCATGATCCTGGGGTCCTGGGATCCAGCCCCGCATTAGGCTCCTTACCCAGCTTCTCCCTCTCCCTCTGCCTCTCCCCCCTACTTGTGCTCGTGCGCTTGGTCGCTCGCTCTCTCTCTCTCTCTCTCAAATAAATAAAATCTTAAAAAAAAGGTTATGAGATACCATGAAGAAGCAATAAGAAAAGTCTCATCATCGAGAGAGGGTCTGTAGGACCAAACCTAGGATGGCCCAGGTGTTCCAATGATCAGAGAGGGACTTTCAAAATAATAAATGTGTTAAAAGGAAAAAATGAACAACGTGTGAACAGGTTTCAGCAAAGATCAAAAAACTAAATGGAAATCTGCAAAATGAAAAATGCAACGTCAGAGAGAAGATAAAACAGCCATGAAAACCATTATCATGCTAAAACATTAATAATAATTCCTCAATAGCATCAAATTTCCAATCAATATTCACTTATCTCAAATGTCTCCTTGGATTTTTTTACAGGTTGTTCAAATAAGTCTCATACATTGAAATAGATTGGGTTTTGGCTTTTAAGGAATCTTTCATAGTTTCCCTTCTCCCGCTTTCAATTTATGAGATGAAAAAACTGGGTTCAGTGTGTCCCACAATCTGGATTTTGCCACTTCATCTCTCTGCTACCATTTCACATGTTCTTCTGCTCTCTGCATGTCCTGTAAACTGGCAGGGAGATCTGGATGCTTGCTCAGACTCCATTTCAATTTTTTTTTGAAGATAAGTCTTCGTAAGCAGTGTTGTGTACTACCACTGGGATTTTTAAAATTATTTTGGGGGAGACAATTTTGTTTCTTTGCTATTAGCTCACATTTATATGTCCCTAGCAAAACGAATTGAAAAGATACCTGTTTGAGTCCGTCAATTTTAGCCTGTGGGTGTTTAAATTTGTTTTCAAAATTTTTATGCCAGGTAATTTGAGGACTTCTTTGGATTCTTTTTTTTCATTGCATTAGTGAGTTCGGCTGATTTGGTCAAATACACGTGAGGCTTTTTCACTCTGTTGGTGTCTGTTTCAATTGTCTTTTGAGATGATAGCTATACTCCTCTTCCAGTTTCCTATTGCATTTTTACAGGGAAATAATCAATCAGGAATCCTCACGCGCTATACCTCCTACCGAGTGAACCGTCCCCTTGGGCTCACGAAGTCTGTACTAAAAAGACACCTGATGAAGTGCAGTGAGGGGAAGTTGTGCTGAGGGGTCGGAGTGCTTGAGGACAAGCCGCCCGGTGGCCCCTGCTGCCACCTGATCAGGCGGCCACCGCTCTGCTGTCAGCCCGAGGGCAGAGGCCACCTCACTGTGAGCAAGCTGGGAAGGGGGTGTCGTCCTGCTCCCTGCATTGGAGACCACTCACACGCTAAGTAAGGGCAGTGGTCCAGCAAAACACAGTCCCCTTCTTTGGTCTCAGAGGAAAAAACAAAAAACAAAAATGATTTCAGTTGCGACCATTCTTAACTTGTTCATTGGCATCCCACTTCACTGAGTAGAAACAAAACGAAACATACTTCAGGTAAACCTGTGATTCTCAATTTTGGCAAGTAAAGATGCTTTTCTTAATTCTTATGTGCATTTGAACATTAGAAACTGTATGTATAGTGTAGATAGCACAGATGGGAAGCCTTTTCTAGCCGACTGGCATTTAGACGCCGCCGCAGACTTCTAGCCTGGTGAGATTAACAGAAGAGACAGTGATTTATTTATTATTGATAAAGCCTCAGAATTACTTATTTGATCCAGTGGTCTTAAGTCTTGAATACGTTTACACTCGCTAACCATCCTGTCCATCCAGGCTTCACAGCACGTTCATATCATCAGCACTGATCGGGCTTAGGTGCAAATCCTTCTGTTCTATGAGCCAATAACCTTGTAAAATCGCTTCTCAAGCCTCATCTCTATCAGAGCTTTTTGGCTGTAATTTCTACTTATTTAGACTAAAAATATCGGAGTAGAAGAATGAGAATAAAAAGGAGGTACACAAAGGTAGGAGCTGGGAAGGATCAAGTAGCATCAACACCAAGAAATTCACATTTTTAGTAACAAATGTATTATCAGTTTATCACTAAAAATCTTATACAACTATGTATACAATATATGTGTAGGTGCCATAAGAGGATAGAATATATTGAATTAAACTTAATCATCTCTTCAGAGATGTATATTTTAAAAAACTGCTATGTTTCATGAAGAGTTTCATTTATTTGTATTACTTGTTTCTACAGAGTTAGGGAGGCAGCAGATCAGATGGTGCTCAGTGCAGTTTCTTGAGTCAGATATTCAGAATCAAAGTCTGGCCCCACTACATGAGCGGGATAAATTTGGGCAGCTATTGACTCTTGCGTGTGAGCTCCCTCATCCTAAAATAAAGATGATGATAAATCTACACACTTCATAAGGTTGCAATAATTAAGTCTATATAAATGAATATATTTCTTATCATCCATATTTTAGGATAAGAAAACTCACACACAAGAATTTAATAGCTGCCCAAGTTCACATTTTATATAATTAAAGTTAACAGCACACTTAAGTACGACTGGAATTAACCAAGTATCTACAATGGATGAGAACATGCCACCAACACTTGCAATCTCATTGTGATAGATAAAATGTGATTCATTGGAGTCTATAATATTATGATTGAATTTGAAACCAAATCCTGGAGTCTGACAGGGCCTCAGTTTCTTCGTTTGTAAAATGAGGAAATTTCCTGTTATAGAGACTTGTTTTAAATATTAAATGGGATTATTTATAAAGTTCCTGCCATACTGTAGGTACTTAATAAAGATTGCTAGCCTCTTTTCCCTCCTCTTTCTTTAAATGTCAGTGATTTGGCAATACAAAAATTGTTCTACAGTAAAAATGTTCACATAACATAAAGAATAGCAACCACTAAAACTTAAAAACCGAAGTTCACATTTTTTAGTATTGTTGGTTTACAACCCTCTCGGGAGCTTCTTGGTGCAATCTCAAAGCAGCCCCCTTAGGAGGGGGGCAGGGAGAGACTGAAGAAAGAGGCCAGCCACCCCAGCTTGGTAGGTGGCAGTTTCAATAAGCAAAAATAACTTACATAGGAGGCTTATCTTGGGTGACAGCAAGATGAATGGATGCTGCACCTGCTCACCAAATCTTAAATGTTTATAAAGAGGTCTTAACTGGGTTTAGTCATGTATCCTGTGCAGGTGTTCTCAACACCACACACTTTCTCAAGGTTGTGTCCTTGGAGCAGCCTCTGGGAGTGGGAAAGGCAAGCAGACCCCACAGTCCAAGGACAGGAGAGGGGGTGAGGAGTCTCAGAGTGCTGGGGTTCAGCTCACAGGTCGCCTGGAGGTCATGTCTTCTCAGTGATGTTCCCCAACAAATATCTACCCTGAAATCTTTATTTTAAAACTGGTTTATTTTAAGCTGTCAGTAGAGGCTTTGAACATTTTATTCAAGTCTTTATTGTTTTCAAAACTCACATCATTGTCATAAATACATATGCATACTCGCATGTACTTGTATATCTAGCGAGAAACATAAACATGACAAACTATCACTTGATAGATATGACAAACCAGACTTGAAAAAATTTTTCTTGAAACATTACTGTGTACTATATAAACCTTAGGTCAGAAAACTAGTTGTAAGATAGCATTTACGTCCCCATTTTCATTCTTATTAATGGTTCCATTGTTGTTTTGTTTTGTTTTGTTTTGTTTTACCACAGGCTTTAATGGCAGCCAACTAATTTGATTGCCTTGATCATAGAATCTCAGACTGGGAAAAGACCTTAGGGATATCTAGTGTGTCAAACCTGAATCGTCATCTGGGTCACCTAGGATGCTTTTTAAAAATGTAAACTCCCTCACCCCCTGGAAATTCTGAAACTATAGGTGAGGGTAAAAATCAAGACTCTGTCATTTTTTTAATGTCCTGTGATGATTCCAATGATGAGTCAGATTTGACCATTATCCCTTGCAGAATTGAATCCTTTTGACAACATCTTTGCCAAATTGTTACTTAGTCTGTGATTGAACACTTTTGGTGACAGAGAACATTACCTCTCTGAGCAATCACTTTCCTTTTTTGACCTCTCTATTGGGATAATTTCCCTTATATGACATAAAATCTACTCTGTTGCTTCTACCTACTGATCTCAGTTATCATTTGTGGCAGAAAATCTAAATCTTGTTCCACGTGATAGTTCTTTGAATATTTGGAGATGAATTCAATGTCTTCTGAGTCTCCTCTGGGATAAACAGCCCAAATTCAAGTATATTTTCCTCTCATAATTTTTTAACCTTTATTATTTGGTGGTTGTCCTTTGGACACTTTCTCATCTGTTGCCATCCAAGTGTGTCTCTCCAGATAGTATGAAGAGAGATGTGCTTTAAACATTATTGCTCTCTAAAGTTTCTAAAGTTATATTTGGTTAAAAATAGCCCTGATAATTCATATAATTCTTACTCTTAACGAAAATTATTTGGTTATTACTCACATGTGCTAATGCTAAATCATGTCTTATCCATCTAAGTAATGTGATGATTTTTTTTTGGACTAGAGTTTTTTTGTACTCTTGTGTAAAGTTCATCTTATTGGATTTAACTTATGAGTGTAAATTTTAATGGTATTTTCAGATCTTGATCTTCTAATGTATTTACTGTCTTTCCTGACCATTCTTGAATTGATGAAACTACTCTGTATGTCTTTGCTGAGAATGGAGAGCTAGCAGTCCCATCTAGAAATCTCTATACAATGTGATATCACTCCTAAGATCAAAATCCATTGAATATAGTTATTTAATGTACTTCTATATGGTCCTGGACAAAGGTGTATTAATCTGCCTTGTTTCTAAAAAAATAATGAGAAACCTTATCAAAACCTTGCTGAAGATACCCATTTACCACAGTTCCTTTACTCACCAGACATAGTAAAACAAAGAAATGGGTTGAGTATGACACAGATTGTTCTTTCATTACTATTCTTTCTCTTCCAGATTCTTCCAATCTACCTTACTTTTCATATTCCCTTCTAGACTCTGAACAGTTGCCATTGGTGAAGCCTTAGGTTTGTGAAATCTACTTTTTTTCTCCCCAGTTTGTAAAATTGGACTGAAATTTGCTAATGAGCAGCCTCCAAGGGCCTCTCTTACTTGCCAAGATTTCTCAAAAATAACTGACAGTATTTCCATGATCTCACTTATAAGCTCCCTATGACCCTGGCTACTTCTCCAAATCCCTCTAGGTGGTTTTGAACTTCCTTTGTAGCAACAAGGAGAGAAAGAGAAATGAAGGTAACAAGCTGCCACACTGGCAAATAATTCAAGCTTGTTATCCAAAGGTGTCAGGAAAATGAGCTCACACTTCCCAGACCTGAGGTTCTTTCCCATACAATAATGCAAGTCGGGAGGACAGGGAGAGGCAATAGAGACACACGAAGACCTCGTTTACTGATACCATCACCATATCTACAGTAGATATAACAGATTTAGATCACTTGAGATGTTTCTGAAGGCCTAGGTTCAGTGAACTCCCTTTTATCTAGTATCCATTATAATTTATTCCTGAGCTCATCTTTTGTCCACTGTACAAACCTCTCCCAAACTTCTTCCCCAGCTTTCTGATATAATGGAATTAACTAGAACCTGCATTGCTGAAGCCCACATTATTGTTCATCTTTTTCCTCCTGTCTGCATGAGTAAGAGTCCCATTGCCAAGACAACTTTAAGGAGGGTCTAAGAAGCATAGATTCAATCAGATGAACTCAGACAACTCTCACACACACACCACCACACAGAAATAGTAACCAATACTTTTTACCTTTTTTCTAGTTATTTCATTATTGTTGCTTTTGTCTTTAACATTTTCCCATATTTATTAAAAATCTGAGGTCATCGGAGAGCTTTTTTGTGATCACAGCTTATTTTAAATGCACATTTCTCTTCAGGATTATTTTTAGTTTCTGCTAAAATTAATTTTTTGAGAGCTGTCAAATTGTACTGAGTTTTCATTTCAGAGTTTTTGCCAAGAATTTAAGGTCTTTTTCTCTTCAAATTTTTTAGATCAACCTTCCCAAATGATAGGCCTCACAGATGACCAGATCCCATTCTTTGTTTTCACAAATGGAGAGACAGCATGATTGTTTTCCTCATGGTTGTTATGGGAGTTCTTCAATAACCAGTGTTTCCGTGTTGGTCACAATTAGGCCCACAGTTACTACTAGGTACTTGGTTAATTGATTAATTCCGATTGCCCCGTTCCTTTTCCTGTGATTTTTCTCAATTTTAAACTTTCACTTGTTTTGTGTCTACTCTGAAATCTTTGATTCTTGCTTGATAAATAAGAAACAAAATAATACAGTCTTTGAGTCCTCAGTGAAAACTATATTCTTTTGTGAATAAACCTCTTTTATTGGCTTTAGAAAAAAAAAGAGAGCTCCCCTTTCATAAGCATTTATCAACAGTACCAGCTTCTTGACACTTTATTGCCATGGGAATTGTATTCATTAGTTTTTGATTGATATTCTTTCTAGTATATTTATATGCTAGCATTCTAGCATAAAACTATTTTTAAAGTCTAGTTTTGTATTAAAATATATTTGTCTTTGAAATGAGAAAAATAGAATATGGATTTTTTGGGGGTGATATTTACACAAGGCACTATGACACAAGCTAAAGAAAATACTTGGTAAATTTTTAATTTCCATAATAATAATGCAAATTAAAAGATTTATGAAATTAGAAAATTTTCTTAAAGAACTCTCTAATTTTACTATAATTCCTCAGTATTGAAAATTGCTTTGCATAGTTATACTTCAACTTTGTCAGAATTTTAAAATATGTATATCATGAGATATTACACAGCACTATCATTGGAAATGCTTGTATATGGTGATGGTATACATATTCTTTTTTTTTTTTTTTAAGATTTATTTATTTGAGAGAGAAAGAGAGAGAGAGTGTGTGTGCGAGCAGGGGGAGGGGCAGAGGATATCACATGGACTCTCCACTGAGCATGGAGCCTGAGGCAGGGCTGGATCCCAGGACCCCGAGATCATGACCTGAGCCAAAACCAAGAGTCAGCTGCTTAATTGACTGAGCCACCCAGGTCCCCCAATGATACACATATTCTTAAATGCTGGGAATTTAATAGAAGTTTGTCAGCGACCAATGGCAATACTGATCACTGAAGAAATATTTCACAATACCAGACTTTTGAGGCAATGAGACCAATTGGATAATGTATTCACCTCTAGTGAGACAACTTTGGGTGAAAAATTTTTAACTGAATTAAATCCCATGGCACAGTTTGGTTATATCTGAAAATCAGGAATGCTTTCCCAGATCTGTATCTCTGAGACCATTTTCTACTCCTAATTCAAGGGGAATTACTAAAACTCATTAGTTTTGATCAATTCTGGTTGTAGTTTCTTTGACAAATCTGTGATCAGAAGTGGTGAAAGAAGTCAGTTATAGATGTAGAAGCTGTTAAAAATATACTCAACTCATTTCAACATCTTCTCCAGTGGTACTATCTTACCAACTTCCTTTTCTCTACAGCGGGAGTCCGATGTTGCTGGCATCAGTAGAGAGTTCATAAGTAAATGAGCAAATATGTCACCGGTGATCAGGATCTTTCACTTGGCCATAGAATCTTTGGTGAGTAATAATGCTATAAGCATGAGTAAAAGGCAGCTCCATCAATTAAAGTTAACAGGCTTTAGGTTTCTTTTACCTTTGTGTTCAATCCCAGAATCATGTCACTTAGAATAATGAGAATTTTTGCTTCTTGAAAATTAAATAACAACTTCTGTAGTTGTGTTATTTTGATGTGGTTTCATTTTACTGTAAAGACACTTATCTTTAGGGCGCCTGGGTGGCTCAGTTGGTTAAGCAACTGCCTTCGGCTCAGGTCATGATCCTGGAGTCCCGGGATCGAGTCCCACATCGGGCTCCCTGCTCAGCGGGGGGTCTGCTTCTCCCTCTGACCCTTCCCCTCTCATGCTCTCTGTCTCCCATTCTCTCTCTCAGATAAATAAATAAAATCTTTAAAAAAAAAAAAAAAGACACTTATCTTTAGTTTTATCCTAAGCTGCATCTGATAATGAAAGCAAAAAGAAATATACATTTTTGTCAGTGCAAATGCATGAAATAATTTCACTGGTGGAAATATTTTTAAGGCTTATGTCTGAAGAACATTATAAGCCTAATAGTCTTGTAATAATAGTAAAGTCTTGTAAAGCAGAACAGCCAATGAAAGTACAGCTTTGAGGATGAGGGACCCCAGTTTCAGAGTAATCTGAATATTTTCACAGAATGTGAAAGAAGTATAGTAGTGTACTGGTCAGGAGCTTAATCCCTGGAGTCCCACTAGCTGGGTTTGGTACCTCTCATGTTAGGAGCTGTGGAACTCAGGCTGTTCTTTATCAGCTGTCTGCCCCCGTTCCTTCATGTCAGATTAGGCTACAATCTGTGGTGAGGATTAAATGTGATAATATATGTAAAGAGTGTGGTATACGGACTGACATCTAGTAACCACTCAGGATATGTGGGCTTCTATTACTGAGCAGGTTTTTAAATTTTGGCTCATGAGCCCCACAGGGGTTATGAGGGAGTAAAACAGGCAAGAGTGGGTGTGAAGGGTGAAGTGAGTGCGTGTGCAAGAAGCTGAAATTAGTTCATTGGCATACTGATCGGCCCTACTTGTCCATCATTTCACCCAGGCACCTCATTCTCCTCTCTCCATCATTATATTCTTGGCCCATTCATCCTGCTCCCCCTCAAACTCAGACATATACCCCACAGTCTAGATCACTATTCAATTTGATTTAAAATCAATGAAGCGATAAAAGGCAAAAGATGTGACCATCAATCTTTCAGGCATGCTTCCCTCAATTCCACAGATATTCCAGCTACTGCTATGGTCGGGTAATGTGATTCAGGATGTGGAGGTTTAGAGATGAAAAAAAAAAAAAAAAAAAAGAAAGAAAGAAAAATTATGTCCTCTGGAAGTCAGCAAGTTAGCAGTACCGTTGGGATATTTTGGTTGCTCTTGTGAAACATTTCCCCTGACACTTACATGTTCTGTCCAAAAAGTCTGTTGATGAGCAACAAAGTTTGGAGGAACTGGACCGCACAAGGAATTCAGTGCCCCGGTGGCTTGGGGAGAGGGACATTTGCAGCTTTGTGCCCCATCCCAGAGGAAATAAAGCAAGATGGCGGGGAGAAGACGGGAGGGTGTCAGAAGGTGGAGGAGGGTGGGTAAAGTATCCTCCAGACGGAGAAGGCACTTTGGGATGGAAAGACAGTGCAAGCCGCTCTGTACTATTTACAGAGTTTTATTCAGGGTAACTTACCGAAAGGGGAATCCCGCGGACAGATGATCCAGGTGCTAAGCAGCTATTCTCCACAAAGATAGGACCTTAATCCACAGCTTTTATAGAGCGAAGGGGCATGGTGGTGAGGCCACAGGGTAGTTAGCTAACGTGGCGCCCTCTGCGTGCTAGAGGGACAATCAGAAAAGCCTTCCTGCATTCCGGACGGGGCATACATTACCCTGCAAGGGGCCTGGAGCACGGAGCCCTGAGGGAGGTCATTGCCTGGGCACCAATAAGATGCAGGACCAAAGACGGCTTTGGTGTTGTCAGCCCTCCTACAGAGGGCCACAGGCAGGACGAGGTGTTTCTATGTTACAGCCCAGGTCTGTGTTGTCCTCTGTCTCCTGGGCAGTGGGATAGAATTTTTTATAACCCAAACCTCACGAAATTCCTAAAAACAAAAACAAAACCCTACCTCATTCAACTAATACCTATGTGACTGCTCTCTCTCCCACAGACTAGAACCTGGAGGCTTTTGGATATCATTTGGATCATCATCTTCTACATAGATATAAATGTTCTAATGCCTATAACTACCAAATGGCAGTGTATTAATATCTATCGTTGTGGAACAAATCACCACAAATTTATATCAACCACATCCATGTACCAGGACTCACACATATTCTTCCTGGTCAGCAACATCCTGTCTGACATATCCCAATCAAGGCTCCTATTCAGGATCTTCAGGCCACATTAAAAATTCTCTCTCTCTCTATTACTGTCCACCCTGATGAGGTTTAAAAGAGGTTTTACAGATATTGTTGCTTGATAGACTGTGGTTCGTTAGTGTTATATTTCTTAAGCTTAGAAGTTCTTTTGTTGTTACTTCATAAAAACTCTTAAGAAACGTAACAGTTGTTTTTCTCTATTTGCTGTTCTTAATTTTCATTGATATTTATTTTTGCATTTGCTATCTTGTTGCTTTATATTTTAATATTGTAAGGTGTAAGAGAATGAACAAATCCATATAATCATTTTTAAAAATCAAGATTCCACATCATTAATGAGAATGTAATTCCTATTTAATTTTTATCACCTTTGTTTTCTTCTGAATGGGCTAGTGACCTCGTCTCTCATATATTGTTTCTTGCCTGAGAATTCCTAGTCAACAGATTCCTCTGGGTTGAAAAATAAATGTTGCTTTCTTGGGTTTTTTGAGGCAGAGCATGAGGAAGAATGGATTTATTTTTTGCGTGGACCACCAATAATACTATACATTCTCTATTTTGCTTCCAGTTCTGGCAACCTAAACTAGAAGAAATGTTTTCACATATTTCTTCTTTCACCCACCAAATCCATCACTGGGGTAGTACAAAACACATCAGTCCGTGGCTCTTCAGAAGTCTTAGAAGTAAGTTTACTGCATTTGGTTTCATCAATTCACAGGGAAGGCAAATGATACTTTCTGTACTCAGAAAAAGAATGGACTTCAAAAGAAAAGCTCAGGTGAAATTTAAAATAACCAACTTATACCTTTACAACTATATATAACCTTTGAAACTAATCACCATTGAATACAATTTTTAAGTTTCTCTTCTGGCCATACTAGAGAGGATGCTGTACCTCTGTTCTCAGTGTATTTATACTTCACATACCCCAGAAACTTCCACACAGAAATATGGAGGGTACCAAATAAGACTTATTGAGTACTTAGAGACAAATTTAATGAATAAATAAGTATTCTGATTTCTGAACACAGATTTAATATTTATAGGCATCTGGATAGAGATTTTTAATATATAGGCTTGAGGGTATTCTTTATCTTGTAGCCTTGTGTGAATTTTGTCAAGTTTAGCTTTCAGGGACTGTAACTAGGTACAGTGATGGGCAAGACACTTTTGAAGAGGTACTGGAAATAAGCAATCACACATTGCCTTCGGCATACTCATGGCTTTTTCCCAGAGTAAGAATTTCAGGAAAATGGTCTAAAAAAATATTGAGTTCACACATGGAGACGTTTTGGCTATAAAAATTAGTTGTACTGCAGTCTATGATTTAATGCTTTTTGGTTTGTATCAAGCAAGGTATCTGTCATCAGAACAGAGAGTATTGGGTACTGGAAAGCATCCTAGCCCTGCAGTGAAAGCTTAGCTTTGAATTCCGATTCCACCCCAGGATGGAGGTTCTCACCTACTCCCTTCTATCAACTCTAAAATGGGGGTAATAATAGCTTCCTTTCCTGCTTCCTGGGGCTATAATTCATGTCAAAAACACTCATGACAGTGCTTGGGTAAACTCTAACGCAACTATACCACTTTAAGGTGTTGGTGGGAGTAACCCCTTGAAATATACATTGTCCTGGGTCTACGATCCCACACAAAAGCCACAGCATTAAAACTCACCTTGCAGCAACACTGAGGACCCCAAAGTAGGCTCAAAAATTAATGAGATATGAGAACACTAAATATCTAAGTGAGAAATCATGTTTTCTACTTGCTCAACAGTGCAGGAAAGTTCATAGTAATATGCCCAGCATTTTGGGAAACCTTTTGTCTGCTCATGCTGTCTATGACCCTGTGTAAGCAGAGACGGGGGCAAGCGGCAGGTCAGAGCAGGCAGATATGCTGTCAGAAATATCATTCGGATTATAAATGAAAGCTAAGAAACTTCCTTGGAGAGAGCTGAGTTGTAAGAAACTGAAAATAGGAAATATTTGCCCTAGAGATACATTCTTCACACAATATTTAGTTTGCCTCCTCGGAGACTATTCCTTTCCATTTTGGAACAATACTGCTCACTGAGACAGTGAATTTACATAGCTTTTCTTCAGCCAATTGTGGACTCCATTCTAAAAAGGAGCAAAAGAAGCAAACACATTTGTAAAAAGAGAAAAATACTGCCCGGCTTGAGGTAATTTCATGGCTCCTATATTCTAGACATTAAGTTTGTTTGATGTCCAGTGTACCTATTATTTTTCTTTAACACATATGCTAAACCTACTTAAACGTACCGACTAGCTGGAAGAGGATCAATTCATGTTTCTGGAATGCTAGCAGGACACTTCCGTGAATTTCTTTAGACTCAACAAAGAAAGCAAATGTCGATTTCAGGACGACCTGTAGTTTTAAAAGACAAAGTGAAGACGATTTTAGTAGAACTAACCAATCCCATCCATGAAAACTAGAACAGTTTTAAGCGTATATATGCACGTACACACACACACACACACACACACACAAACGCACGAAGAAACGCTGAAAACGTCACTTCCTGGTGTAAGAGAACAGAGTCCTCAAGAAATAGACTTCACCTTTCATACGAGCTGCAAACTTGTGGCAGGCTAAATTATATTCCATAGCCAGAAGCAACCCATCTTAGTCATAGAGTAGATGTCACATGTCAGCGTGACAAGACAGCAGAACATGGTTTCCCAAACTTCAGGTCGTGGAAACTGCAAGAGGTAGAAAAATCTCTCTCTGGTCTTTATCATAGTACTGATTTGCAGTATTTCCTAAATCAGGGTAATAAATAAATGGAACCCAAAATAATTTTATTAGGTTTTGTGCCAGGGCATGTCAGTGAGTAAAAAGAATTGTAAAGGACTGGAAAAGAAGTTAGCACAGCTTAGACTGGTTTGATGAGTAGACAGCTTCTTTTCATCTCATCCCTGTATTTTCAGACTGCAGTATGCCATTAACTGCGATTGGTTTGTTGTATGACCAGAGACTCTTCCTTTGATGAGGGAGAAAGTCCGTTAGTAGTTGTTTGTGAATTCTGCAGTTAATGTTCCCAACACTCACAGATCTGGTAGACACGTGTTCAGAAGTCACCTCCAAATGTATTGTTAAAAAGTAACATGCTGGTTCTAACAAATGAGTGTGTTAGCATTAGAAATGAAACAAGCAAACTCCCCATAGATTGTTTAAGGCTGAAATCAATAACTCATCCAAAACAGCATGCGTTTGTAGAAATGTATTTGCTAATAGGTTCACTTGACCTGTCCATTTCCAGTAATTGTACCGCTTATTTTCTTTTC
This sequence comes from Phoca vitulina, assembly GCF_004348235.1. Taxonomy (NCBI): domain Eukaryota; kingdom Metazoa; phylum Chordata; class Mammalia; order Carnivora; family Phocidae; genus Phoca; species Phoca vitulina. The sequence goes on from NW_022589718.1 coordinate 18,624,024, forward strand.
TTGTCTACTGACTGGCTATACTTTCTTAAAAAAAAAAGAAATTTATAAAGATATATGAATTTTTTATCTGGAAGAAAACTTGAAGAATCAACGGGTTTCAGAGGAGAGCTTCTCGAAGGTGATAGTTGCCCTCATTGACTCTGGTGGGTTTGAGATGAAGGTGCCAATTCTGTATCTTTAAATACATAGAAAGGAGTTTTCAGAGATAGGAAGGTGGACCAAAAAAAGAAAAAAAAATCCTACTTGGGTCCTTCAAAAGTGTGTGTTTACCAAAGGAAGGAGTTAATTTTCAAATTCACAAGTTACAACCAACATAATAACTTCTCTCTTAGGGAGTAATCTTCCCTGGAAATGAGGGTTGTGACTGGTCCGCTGGGATTGCCTGTTGAGAGTTAATAACATGCATGTATTGGTCATGGTTTCATGGTATCCTGTTATCATAGATTAAAAAATCAGGTCTCTGCTCACAGAATGCTAACTGTTCAGTATTTTGCTTTACCCAGCTAATTGAATGAGCAATTCTGTTTTCTTGTGGGTATTTATCGTACTTTAGAATCAGCCTCACTTTGATGAATTCTAATTGAAAAGAAGTCTTTGCCTAAATGTCACTTGTTATTAATGCTTTCCCTCACCACCCTATTGAAAACTGTAACCTCCCCACCCTGAAGTCTGGATCCCCCTTAATTGGTCCTTCTTTTTCTTTGTTTTCTATAGCACATTTACCTTCTAAAATGTTATGTAACTTACTTTTATTTATTGTTTATTATTTATCTCTCTTGCTAAAATGTATGGATGTAACAACTACTGTATTTGTGAATTGAATAAGACAGAAGATGGCTAAGAGAAACTTCACTGGACCCAAACAAAACAAAACAAGACACACACACACACACACACACACACATACACAAACACCCCAACCCCAAAAAACAACAACTTGGTTTTGGCCAATACCTCTTGCAGAAGTGTTGCTTGGGACTGGAGCCTTAGCACCCGGACTTGCAGGGTGGGTGCTTGCAACAAGGGAAGGGGTTGTGAAATGGGAGTCAAGGGGAGGTCTGGAGAAAGTGGTGGCGCCTGAATGCTCTTGCCAACACGGGGAGGAGCCTGGTCTCTGTGCTCATGGGATCCACTGCTCCTCTCACTGCAGTCTTGGAGCTTAGTAAAGGGAAAAAAGAGAGAGAGAGAAGGATGTGCCCAGATCACTGAGCTGTAACATTTAAGGTAAGTTTGCATTGGTTATATGTGGACTGAATATAAAAGATTTTTAAGTTTGATGGTTTTTCTACATATTACAATATCCATGATTCCCACATGTCGAAAAACATCATAGGCTGTTGAGTTACTTTTTGAGAAAGAATGTATTCTGTGTATCTTAGGGTGAAGAGTATTGGGACATAGAAATATTTCTGGATCTTAAGAAACAGTAATAGGAAATGAATGGCATTAAATGTTTTATTTCTTCCATAATACTATGGCAGCATTTAACAATTTGAAGAGCTAGATTCTGTCTCTAGTAATCCATACAAAACTAATAACAATTACTAAGTATGTCTTTTGATAGTGGGGGTTATCACTAGGCTTTCTCTATAATTTCTAAAAGTTAATGTGCTGCTAAAACTTGAACTAGCATTATCCTCCGAATACATGTTTTCTCAAGTATAATACATGCGTTAAAATGGCCTATGATGATGCCCATGAGGGAAAACCTTAAAATAAAAAATAAAAATTCATACAAAACGTAGGTAAATTTTTATTTTGAAGAACCACAGAATTAATTTCATGTATTTCTTTTTAATTTACATAAACTCATATGTAAAAAAATCCCATGGAATAAAATACACTATATTAATTTGAATTCAACAGAATTTTCTTCTTAACTGAGTGTATTTAGATGCACACAGGGAGAATATGGGTGAATCTCACTGGCCCACACTGACTATAAAGACACAGATTTACTGAAGAAGGGCTGGCAACCCAAATTTTGCTGAATATACCCGCACTGGCCTAGGGAGAGCTTGGAAAATAACTTGTTTAATTACAGCCTGCATACATGCATACTTTTATCCTAATATTCAAGAGCTATAAATGATTGAAGATGTGCTGAACTCATGTGGGGCAAGATGATGCAACATGCCCATGGCTACCTTAGAACATTATTTTCTGTAGCCTATAATTGCTTTTGGACCACCAGGTGTGGCAAAAAAAAAAAAAAAAAAGTTGCCAGACCTCATATTTATGAGTTTAAAACTTGGAATAAAAAATGCCCTTAGGAAAATGAGCCTATTTTCCTGAATATATCCTGAGTAGAGAAGCGTGGGTGAAGAGAAAAGTTGATAGAAAGGAGTGCAATCTTATATGTATCGTGAGAAAGCAGAATTTTAAGCAGTCTAAAAAGTTTTTATTTAAGAACTTGACTTCAAATACAGCCTACTCCACTCTACAATAAGACGGAGTGATGTTTCAAATGCAAAAGGTAGATCACTCCTGACATATTTGGGCCAGGTGTGAAAATTAGAGTATTTACACTCTCAGTGACTCTTCCCAATGGTTAAAAAGTCATCCAACCTTCTGGTGTAATAAGGACTTCCTGTTCGTTTAATTTGCCTGGTAGAGCTTAAGTAAGCAGTTTACAATTCTGTTTTCCAGAATGTAATGAAGATTTATTCATTTTACCTCATCCTAATTTGCTCACTTAAGAGCAAAAATAAAAAAGGATTTGGCTTTGGCGGGGGAAGAACCACCCACGTGAGACAGGCAGCTGCAAAGACCTTTTCCGAGCTGACAGCTTGACACTAGTCATTACAGTTTCACAGGGATGGGAAGATTTAACAAGAGAGAAATCTCCCCAGTTCTCTAATTAAAAGAATAGACAATTCAAAAGAGAAATGCAGTGTATTATTTTCATGAAAGGAGAAAGTCATTCAAGTGTGGGGAAAAACAATGAGAACCTCATATTTCCTATTTTTCTGTTAACGGGATATATGATAGGGGCATTGACCTGCCCTGCAGTGTCATTTCAGGTCAAGATGCTATTTTATAGGACTTATATTTGGTCACTATATCAAAGATGAAGGTTAATTCCATGTTTGTGACAAACGGGAGACTTCAGTGTTTCCAAGGGCTCACACCCACCTGTGTACTCCTAAGGGACTTCGTAGGGAGGGATTTGGTTCAAAACTCATCTATTCTCTCTCGACTTCTCATTAGTGGTGAACAAACTGCTAGAGTTCTGGCTGTCCTTTTGAATCCATGATTTAAAGAAAATGCTGGTTATGATTTTGTGGCAAGCCATCACCAGTGACTGCCGATAGAGCACCCCAGGTAAAGATCCACTGAGGGGCACCGTGGGCAATTGTAACTTACGTAGGAACCAGATTCTTGCCTCAAAGAGCTTAATATCAAATTCCACAATCAGAGTCCCAAATCCTTTCCAGATGTATTTAGGCACAAAATCACTGTACATATAGTAGACTGTCATGGGGCTTTCTGCAAGGTCATACCTTATTCTCCCTGTTTTTTTTTTTTTTTTGAGCATAAAAAATGGCCTGATTCCAGGGGCTGGCTGGTGCGGGCTCGTAGGGGGCAGACCAACCGTAAGTGGTTGTCTCTGTACATCCTTTGATCACCCTCATGCCACATTTACTGTTTACATTTGTTTTAGTAGGTTTGTAAACATTATTTCCTGAGATTATATATAACCAGGGTTTTGTAGCTTTTATTTATTCAGAAGTCATATGGACTGTTAATGACTTATGATGGTATCCTGCTCTGGGCAGGTATAGGATCATGGTATGTTGTAAAAAATACTTCCCCTCAGAGCGCCTGGGTGGCTCAGTCGGTTAAGCATCCCACTCTTGATTTCAGCTCAGGTCAGGATCTCAGGGTGGTGGGACTGAGCCTATGTCGGGCTCCGCGCCCAGTGCACAGTCTTCTTGTCCCTCTCCCTCTGCTCCTCCCCACCCTAAAATAAACTCTTTAAAAAAAAAAATACTTCCCCTGAAGACAATCTTTTAATGTGGAAATAATCAATTTCATAGACAAAAAGGAGGAAATGGGAAGCATAAAATCATTGTTGAGTGTTTTTGAGAAAAGAACTAATTTGAAGAAGGTTACCTATATTCAACAAGATCAAACCCTGCTCCCCAACTCCCCCTCTCCCCATCCCCACCCCAGGAAAGATCACATTCTTTTTTCTTGTTCATGGGAATAAATATGTCTGTGGGGATCAAAGGGATTTTTGGCTAAATAGGAACAAGCACCAGGTCAATCATTTCCTCAGCTGTAGGTTAGGGAGACATAAATAAATACTTAGTTTTATTCACAAGGAAGAAGTGAAAACTTGTATTTTTCATGAGAATTGAGGATAAGCCTCATTTTTGCTTATCATGTAGGCTCTTGGTGAGGAGAGGGAGGACAGCAGAACGATGGAGATTTCTGTTCGCCTTGCCAAGTCCTGGTCCCATGACCGTCTACCCACGATTTGGACAAAAGTGTTAGAACATTTATCAAAATAATTCTGAAAAGCTTATGAAAAAATGTTTAACAAAGTAATTTTGAGCCTTTTTGTAATGTGTTAATGTGTGGCAATTGCTTAGCACAGTTCCTGGTTATTAGAATGATTACAAAACACTGATATTTATTCTCAGTATTACCCACTATTCCAGACGAAACATAGGTCAATTCAATCTTATTATAAAACTCAACTCAGTAGGATGACCTACTGGGACCAAAAATGCCTGTGGGAAGGAACCGCATGTCTATTGAGAAACAAGTTCAAACGAGGAGGCAGGATCCTATACTGGAAAGAAGGAAAGGCATTAATATTTAAGGGCCCCTACCATGAGTCAGCCACCTTGCCGCATCTCACATTCTTAGAATGTTGCTAGAAAACTGAAAAGGAAAATTTCTCCAAAGTGTTTTCTAAAAGTATATCTGTGCAGCAATATAATATGTGGCTAGAACCCAAGACTCTGGAAGGAGGCAGAATGCCTCAGTCTGAAGTCTGACATCCACTTTTTAGATGGGTTTCTTTGGGCTAATTACCCTCTGTATGCCTCAGTTTACTCACACATATACTGAGGAAGATAACCATACCTATGTGGCTTCTATGGGATTATTTGGGATACTGAATGTAAACACCTAGAGAAGTGCCTAGAACATAAGAAGTGCTCAATAATGTCAGCTGTTGTTATTCAGTAATAATAATTTACTTTGATATTTTAAGTGCCAGGTGTCAAAGTACTTCCATCTGTTTTATCTTACATGATTTTCTCTCTCTCGCTCTCATACACATACACATCCTAGCACACGTGTACACACACACACACTAATGCGTGTTCACCCACACATCTCAACGGCTCACATGGTTATGATTATCATTCTCCACTCTGTGGGGCCTAGTTGTGCAAGGCTTACTGGGGTAATGTGTAGACCAGAGTCTGTATTTTGATTACTAGTCCCATCCTCTCACTACTAAACATTCTGCCTTCAGAATAACTTGACTGACAATTTGGATAATAGACAGCCAATTTAGATAGGACTGGCCAAATTGTTTAATTAAATAAGAGGCTTGATTTAAGGCTTGATTTATGGAGAACTGGGTTCAGTGTCACTTAAACATGGAAATCTATCCCTTTCTGAGAGATGAAAATGTAATGAGGGAAAATGCCTTGGTGGGTTTATGAAGTACTTATGACTATGTGATGTCAAACAACTTGTCAAACCATTGAAGCCCGCAGATTTCTAGAATGTGAGATATAACTGAATAATCGGTGGGTTTCCTTTTGTAATTTTCTTATGTAATTTTATGTTAAACTATTCAAATTCTGTATAATGCACACATGCTTCAAATGGAGGCTGTCTTGAATTTGTTATATTCAGCCTAATGATGATAAAGTAATTCTATGATTATATTATCAAAGCAGTGTGCTACAAAATGTCAGACAAAGACTATTCATTCACTCATCTAAATGAATATTGATTGAGTCATCACCACATAGTAAGTATTCTCTAGGCATTGAGGATAAACAGGGAATAAGACCGATATCTTTCCTGCCCTCCTGAAGCTTCCATTTTAGTTAGGGAGACAGAAAGAAAAAAGGAGATAAAAAATTAAGTGATGTAAGTTCAGGTTGTTTTAAGTGCCATGAAGAAAAAGAAAGTAGAATAAAGGGATAGGAATGATGGTTAATGGTAGGAGGAAAAGGAGGGTGATTAGTGAATGGGTCAACTAGGCACAACCACTTGAGGAGATTATTTTATTTTATTTTATTTTATTTTATTTTATTTTTTAAAGATTTATTTATTTATTTGAGAGAGCGAGAATGAGAGAGAGTACATTAGAGGGGGGAGGGTCAGAGAGAGAAGCAGGCTCCTCGCTGAGCAGGGAGCCCAATGCGGGACTCGATCCCGGGACTCCAGGATCATGACCTGAGCCGAAGGCAGTTGCTTAACCAACTGAGCCACCCAGGCGCCCGAGGAGATAATTTTAGAGCAGAGATTTATGAGCAGGTAAAGAACTGGATAAAGAACACTTCAAGCAATAGAAACATGTGAAAATCTCCTGTGGCAGAGATATGGATGGAAGCAAGGATAGCTGGAGCAGATTGAGCAGAAGTTAGAATGATGAGAGGTGAGGTTGGACAGTTGACAGGGGCTAGAGTCCTTGCCCGTGGTCAGGAGTTTAGATTTTATTCTATTTACAATAGGTAAAAACTTGAGTTTGAAAAAGACTCTAGTTGCTATCTAGTCAATAGGCTGTAAGGGATGGAATTGGGGAAAAGGGAGATCAGGTTTGAGGTGGTCGATGAATCCAGGTGAGAAATGATGGTGGTGTATTAGAGTTTTCCAGAGATGCAGAACCAATAGTACATACATACACATAAATGTGTATATATACACATATATATATACCATATACATATACATATATAAACAGAGAGGGGAAGAGAGAGACCAGGAGAGAAGATGGAGGGCAAGGGAAGATTTTTTTTTTAAGATTTTATTTATTTATTTGAGAGAGAGAAAAATAGTGAGAGAGAGAGCAAGAGAAGGGGGGAGAGGGAGAAACAGGCTGAGCAGGAGCCAGGTGAACAGTGAGCCCAACATGGGGCGTGATCCCAGGACCCTGGGATCATGACCTGAGCTGAAGGCAGATGCTTAACTGACTGAGCCACCATGTGTTCCAAGGGAAGATTTATTTAAGGAATTGACTGACATGAGTGTAGTGGCTGGGAAGTCCAAAATCCATAGGTCAAGTTGGCAGGCTGGAAATTTAGATAAGAGTTGATGATACAGTCTTGAGTCCAAACTTCGCAGGGCAAGCCATGCCAGCTGGATACTCAGGCAAGGTTTCTCCATTACAATCTTGAGGCAGAATTGTTGCTTTTCTGGGAAACCTCAGTCTTTGCTCTTAAGGTGTTCACCTGACTGGATGAAGCCCACGCATATTATAGACAGTAATTTGCTTTATTCAAAGCTAACTGATTTAAATGTTAACCACATCTAAACAATACCTTCACAGCAACATCTACACTTTTGTTTGTCCAAAGAACTGGGCACCGTAACCCAACCAAGTTGACACATAACATTAACCATCACAGGTGGCTAGGACTGGAGTGATAGCAATGGAAATGTTGGAATATCATTAGTTTCTAGATATGTTATGAGGGTAGAGTCAACAAGACATCTCCTCTACCCCAAAGTAGCCAGATGATTCCTGCTCAGCAGTAGGAGCTGTGGGGGCTATTTACTGGAGAAATAGAAACAGAGAGACTCAACTCCGGGACACCAGGCACAGGGTGAAGTAGGGACAATGGACTGAAAATCAGGTATTAAATGAAAGAAAGCATATTGAATAGAGCCCCTCAGCACCCTCCCTTTAATGTTCTCCCCCAAAAGTGAGAGGTAGGCAGCAATCTTCACATCCTAAAGAGTCAATAATTTTCTGTAAATAGACTGAGCTGCTCCACTTAGCTGGGCCTCAGCCATGTGAGTGACAGTGAAATCCACTATTCATTCCACCAAACTTCCTGTGGACACGGAGCCCTAGTGAGCTCTTCTGAGACTCATTCTTGAGTCCAGCTCCAACACAAAAGATAGGCCCCAAACAAATAGGAAATGACTTCTGCTTTTAACCATGTTACAGAAACCAGTTTCAAACTAGTCCTCCATTGTAAAGAGTTACAAAGAGTGAAATATATATATAATCAATGTTTCAAACACTGGGAAATATGCAATGTAGGATTGTGATTCCCTAAGAGAAAGTAAACAAGTGAGGCCATCTCCACAATTGCACTGACTTTTAGCTGGAGGTGTTTTCTGGGCTATCACACAAACACACACACACACACACAGAGCAGGGAGCTCAAATCAAGCACTATGGTCTTTTTGAGTTGAGGAGTGTTCTGTGAGAGTTCAAAGTAACCAGAAATGTCACAGATTGTCTCTCTTTTTCTATATAGATGATGAGTCCCTCCCTGTGAGTAGGTTTGTCAATGTCCCAAAATTCTTTTCTTCTTCTTCTTTCTCTCTCACCAAATTCTCCACAGTTTTCTCATGTAGTACCGAATGAATAAATAAAATTTTCTGTTATTTCCAATTCATAATAAATATCATTAGTAGTATAATCAACAAAAAAATTAAACTGAAAATAGCCAAAACTATAATTGATAAAAAATAGAGGAAGCAAATAATCTAGACATTTAAATTGTCAAATATGACCTAGAAGGTTTAGACTGAATAGGAGAAAATGGCCACACACAAAAAATATATAACAGCAAAAACTATAATTCTTTAAAATTTGATATGGACAAAAAATAATATTATATATATGGAATATAGATATCATGGAATATTATGCAGCAATGAAAAAGGATGAGATTGTGCCATTTGCAACAACCTGGATGGATCTAGATAGAGAATATAATGCTAAGTGAAATAAGCCAGTCAGAGAAAGACAAATGCCATATGATTTCACTTATGTGTAGAATCTAAAAAAATAAAATAAATGAATAAACATTACCAGGAGGGACTAGAGGGATGGCCAAAATGGGTGAAAGGGAGTGGAGATATAGGCTTCCAGTTATGAAATGAATAAGTCATGGGAATAAAAGGTAGAGCATAGGGAATATAGTCAATGATACTGTAACAGCATTGAATGGTGACAGCAACACTTTGTGGTAAGTATAGTTTAACATATAGAGTTGTTGAATTACTATGTTGTACACCAGAAGCTAATGTAACAATGTGTTTCAACTCCCCTCAAATAAAAAATAAAAATTTAAAAAATAAATAATAATTTTAGCAAGATAATAAGAAGGAAAATAGCCTGAGAAATTTTCATCAATTAATAAATTGGCACAATGGAGCTTATTTCCAGAAAATGACTTCTGGATGAAAATTTATCAACATTAGTGTAATTATCATTAAAGTATTGTATTAAAAATGGTTTGAGAGTCCAAACAGTGGAGATAGAATATCTCACTGCACAAAAGACAATGCCTAGTGCAAAGAAGAATTGCAATACATATTTTCATCTTTTTCAAGCTTTCTTCATCCTGGAAATACATGGTGATTAAAGAACCAACAAATGAACAACAACAACAAAAACCTTCGTTCATGACCCTGGATGTTACAGGCTGGAGAATAAACAAATGAACACTCACAAAGAATTTCAAAATGTTGAGAACTATGAAGAAAACCAATATGGTCAGGTCTGTAGAATAACTGAGTGGTTGTGGTGAGGCTAGGTGGAGAGGATAATCAAAGAGTGCTTCAAGGACAATAGGGCATCACCTCTGGGGAAAGACATTCCTGCTACAGGGTTTGGCATGAACTAAAGGACATCTGTGGGAGGAGAAGAGCAGTGTGTATCCTGGGAATGTCTCGCTGAGCACAATCCAAGGTTACGTCTTGAGCAGTTGTGGTAAATAAAGGTAAAAGCACACCGAAGAAGTGTTAGATATAAAGAATATGATATTTAGAATTTAATTAGTAGATAATAGGGAGTCACTAGAAGAGCCGTACTTTGGGGAGACTGTTTGGTCTGCAGTTTAGAAGGCATTAAGGAGGGAAGAGAGTAAAAGGAGGAAGACAGTCAGACAACAGTGGCTTTATGTAAGAAATAATGAACTAGACGAGTGGCAGAGGAAATGAGACAGAGGAAATAATTTAGGCATGAGTCGGATGAAGAAGGTGCCAGAGCAAAAGAGGTATGAGACTGGCCCTGGGCTGAGTCTGTTGTAGATGTCAGCACCATTTACAGCAACACAGGGGGACAAGAAGCAGGTTTGGGAAGAAAATTTATGAATTTATTTATTCTGACGTATTCCACTTGAGGCATTCCTGAGAATGCAAGTGTTAAACAACTCCAGCGGAGAAATGGATGCTAGATCTGTAGCTTAAGAACCCAAAGGAAAGGCTGATAACAAACAAGGAAATAAATGTGGATGAACTTTACTAAAGGGGAGAGAAAGCAGAGAGTAGAACTCAGATCTCTGGGGACCATCTACCTAGGACAATGTGCCTAAATTTTAGAAGTAGATATAGATAAATTTAATAATACACGTAGAAATTGGGAATAGGAATTAGTTGGGGGAGCCTAAAACAGACTGCCAGACAAGGAGAATGTGGTGTTGGGGTGGCCAGAGTAAAGTTTCCAGGAAGTCAACAGTTAATTTAGCGAGAGTGGATGAAGGGGTGCCCCAGCTGAGTAGTTTCTCATGGTACCATTTTGTAAGTGTCACTAAAGCATTGTTGATGGAATATAACATCAATGGAAACTTGAGACAGGAAAAAGTGTGTTTGCCAGGATTTTAGTTAGAGCACTACATATATAGTGAGAAGGAATACTCTGGTAAACCATTTGAGTAGGGAAGCAGATGGAGTCCTGGGGCAGTGCTCAAATAAAATTAGATGCTTGCTAAACTTTAAGGAGTGAGCCTGGTTAATTCTCTTTGTTTTGCTAAATTATGTATTCAAGTCTGAGGACAAAAATCCTAGTGATTGGGATTCTAGAGAGGATGAGTGTGGTTATCATTAATCCTCCTTCTCCTCCTTCTCCTCCACCTATGTCCTCCACAAGGCCTCAAGTTCTCTTTCACAGAAATGCTGAAGAAATACCTAATAAATACTGATTTGAAGATGTACTGGCTCTGGAGAAGAACTGTACTTTTATACTCACTAAATGTAAGCTAGAACCCCAATCATCACTAATTACTATTAGTAAATATAATTTTGGACTTTGGGGATAAAATATTTGGGAATTCTTTAGTGAAACCTTAAGAACGGAGAATGTCATTAACCCTTGACAAGAATAATTCAAATACTCATGGAGTTAAATGTACTCTCTGAAAAGTGAAAATTTAATTGAAGTTCTCCTTATTGAAGTTAAATGCTTACCTTTTCTTCCACATTAACTAATTTAAAGATTAGCTAATACGTAGTTAAAATAGCTTACAAAAAATGGAAATTTACATAATTATATTTTTTTCTTAAAAGCATATGAAAAAAATTTGTCAGCTTCTGAGAACAATTTGACCCTAACAGAAAAATAAAACTTTGTTATATAAAAGTTTGAATGACCTGTGAGAAGAAGGTACACTCAGTCTAGGTATGGAATAATCTAGATATGAGAGATCCCTAAAGACCTTGTGAATTAGTCAGGCAAACTTTAAGTAAGGTTATAAAAATATTTTTTAAAGTTTAAAATATGAAAAGAAACTATGGTCTTTAAGAACTTAAAAGGTAATTTCCCTAGAGAAAACATACAAGAGAAACTCTATATATTCGTATTTTAACCCTAGAAAGATGAAAATGAACCCTAATCACTTTGTCTGAGGCTGCAAATCCACATCTCATTTCTTTCTTCCTTTTTTTTTTTCTTTTTTTGTTTTTTTTTTACATTTCATTTCTAATGAGCTCTCCAAACAGATAGCCATGGAACTGGGATTTATTCTGATACAAAAAGTGATTTTTAAAAGAAATTAAAATTGATTTTTTCTATTTCCCTCTTGCTAATAAAATGATAGAATCCATAAAGGTATTATTACCATAAACATTTTAAAATTATTGAGCTGCTCTGTTGACATGTGCCTTTTTTTTGTTTTGTTTTTCAGTCTGATTTGTGTCAAATGGTATGCTGTCAAAGTGGGGTAGAAGATTCAATTACAGGTTGTTGTGTGACTTGTGACTTGATAGTTTGACTTCATATAGAAAAATTATCTTTGCAAAGTTTCCTCTTTAAATCTATTTTTAAAATATTTTATTTATTCACTTGAGAGAGACAGCACACACAGAGAGAGGAAGAAGCAGATCCCTGCTCAGCAGGGAGCCTGATGCGGGGCTCCATCCTGGGACTCTGGGATCATGACCTGAGCTGAAGGCAGATGCTTAACCTACTGAGCCACCCAGGAGCCCCTAAATCTATTTTTTGTAATCTGTCATATTACTTAGTTTGTCAAAATAATTCTTATTTTGCAACTGGAGTTATTCCTTCAGAAGTAATGGTGTGGCAATTTGACTATCTATTCCCTGACGTTCTACTGACTTTAATGTGATATATAACATATATATACAAATGTATATATTGGACTGCACTTTCATTAGAAGAGAAATTGGCAAAAATGAACAAAACATTTCAGAACAGTTTCACTTGGTCTAGGTAACAGTAGTTTCTTCTGTAAAGTTGTACAACCAATTTTGCAACAAAAGTTTTCTATTTCTTCTGCAGAGTGAAAATAATCTTGCCATGATTGTGAAGGTGTTATTTTATGATGAAGCAAGCAGTATATGTTCTGCTAGATATTCAACCTCTTTAATCTCATATTTTCCTTCACAACAATTTCCATGCCGTATTAAAGTCTTAGCTCGTAAGTAACACCAATAATAGTAGCAACTGAGCCATTTATATGTGTCTGCCCAGAAACTTTGCTAAATACTGTACTCTCATTAGTTTATTGATTCTCATATTTATCTTACTTTACAGATGAGAAAACTGAGACTCTGAAAATTTGTATAACTTTCTCAAGCTCACGTGGAAGCAAGTAGAAGAGTCTGGACTGGGTGTTTCTGATCTAATTACCCAGTTTCTAGATAGTATTCTGCTATACAGTATCCTCTTTTGGCTTATTCAACATCCCTACTAAACTATGGGGAATAGCAAAATAAGGGGCTTTCTAACAGAACAGTCTCTTCTATATAGACGTTCTGTTGGGGTTTAAGAAAACTTTATGCAATTTCCTACTCGAAATTGACATGTGAAACAAATTAGGAAGCTATGTTTGGTGATACTATTTATACGCTGTAACCTTAAATGACTGAAATTATGAGGAAGAGATAAATAATTTATAGTGAGTAATTGTGTATCAAAAAAAGAAAATGAATTAGAGAATATTTGAAACAATGTAATTTACCATTTCATAAATTAATAAAAAAGTGAAAATTATCAAACATAGAAACTGATTCCTCCAGTTTAATGATGCTAGGAACATTAAGCCAATGCATTAATAAGTATATATTAAGCACCCACAGGGACATAATTTAGTATTAGGATTATGAAAATATGATCCTGTATTTAGGATGTTTTAAGATCTAATTAAGGAAACACAAAATTAACAAAATTTCAGGTATATAAACATGATTACAAGAGTGAATTAGAGACAAGGTGTGGATAAGAGATGCTCATGGGGGTGTAACAGTAAGTAGGAGAAATGAAGGGATGTGGTTTGGGGAAAGTAAATGGAGTGATGTTTCGGGCAACCTCATTCCGGTACTCAAATATCATTTCCCACATGGCAACATCCTGAACAATTAATTGCTGCTTGGTCTTGCTCATCCCATTGACTCTTTCCTCCTCTGCACTTTCATAAAAATGAGAATATGTTTCTATTAATTCATAGTTAAAAAAAAATACTTAGTTTGAAAGTGCATTCTCCACTACTACGAGCTGCTTTATGTCAGAGGCCAAGTCTTACTCATCCTGGCGACCCCGGTGTTTACCAGGATGTCTGGCCCACAGTGAGTGCTCAATAATGAATAAATAATGAATGAATCAATGTGTCCATAAGAAATGAGAAAGAAATAGGATTAAGATAATGCTATATCTTTTATGCTGTGTGTTTTTAGGCCTGTTCCCTCTAAAACCCCTATTGATCATAGCAAGGTTACATTTTAAACTCTAAATGGCCTGTGCAAGATTACTGAAAATATAAATGACCACAGAAATACTAGTGGCACTTTTCTTATATTATTCTTGGATTTCTCCATAGAAAAGGGACAAATGATTTAAATACAACATTAGTATCTTTGTTCCTTTCCCATATTCTACACAGCATGGATAGTTAAATAGATTTGCTGGTTTGAACAAATCTGCTTTCATTCAATAAGCATTTATGAGTACCTATTATGTGGCTAACATTGCATGTGATGTGAATACTGAATTGAAAAGCAAAGCCTCTGGTTTCAAGAAATTTCTAGTCTATTGGGGGATAGGAAATTAGAATAAAATATATTATAAATTTTATGTCAGAAATGTGCACAGAGTACTATAAAATAACATGGGATGTCACCTAACACATCTTGCAGGAGTCAGTGAAGTGACTTGGAAAAGGTAAATATGGAGCTGAAGCTCTACTTTGGCAGATAAAAAAGGTGGAAGGACAGACCAACCAGAGGAAACTGCATAAGCAAAATATGTGAACAAAGAACAACATGATCTCCTCAGGGGCCAGTAAGAAGTTTGGTGTGATGTGACACTGAATTTTGGGGGAGGCAGGGAGCTATGTTGAAGAGTGAGGAATGGGGGAGTGTGGAGGAATGTGAATTCTGAGACGTGCGTAGTCAGACTAGATCATAAATGGCCTTGCATGCTGGCTTTTATCCTTAACACGTTGTAGTGCACTGAAAGAATATGACCTCATTCGACTGATGGCCTAGAAAAACTGCCACAACAGAAGAGTGAAGCATTGATTAGAAATAATGAAGCTGGAAGCAGGAGTGAAGGTCTTCATACATTGCAATATTTCTCAAAAATTAAGAGGGCCTGGGCAAAGTGGTGGCAATGAGAATGCAGAGGGACATTTGAAGAATATTGAGAAAGTTGGAAAAGTGGATTTGATTTGGGAGGAAAGTGAAAGGATCATGAAAGGGAAGCACAAGCCAAAATCAATGTCAAGTTTCTGTGTCTGAGCATGTCAAACTCACTGAAACAGAAAATGTAGGAAGATCGGTTGTGGAGTGACAAGGGATAATAATGAATTCAGTAGTACAGAAGTTGAATTGATGATGTTGGGGGTCATCCAAAGTCTATGACTTCGAGAAAGAAAATGGATATATGTTTTGGAATTCAGGAAAGAGGTGTAGGCTATGGAAGCCACAAGCGGGAAGTGGCTTGGATGAGATCACATTGTGAGAGAGAAGGGACCGAGAAGAGGGTCAATAATGGGACAATCTGGAACACTGACTCTTAAAGGTCAGTTGGAAGAGAAGCCTGAAAATGAAGTCATGAAAGAATGAGCTGAGACGTAGGGAAAAAAATCAAGACATTAGGGTTTTATAGATTCTGAAGGAGGAAAGAATATGAAAAATGTTAAGACTGACCAAGTGTTAAATACAGTAGACAGATGGAGCAGAAAAGGGATGAACGAGGTACATTGCATTTGGCCACTAGGAAGTTTCTGGTGAAACTGGAAAACAAACCTACAGAGTTCCAATAGTGGCTTGAGGAGTAAAATCAGGTGAGGAAATGATGCAAAGAATATTATCTACTCTTGCAAGACAGGAAGAAAAGGAGAGGTGTAATTCATGAGCAAGGTAAAAGGGGAGGGTTTAAGGAAGGAAGAGACTTTAAGAGAGCACATCCTTGAGAGAAGGAGCCAGCAGAGCACAAGTTCTGGTATTTCTCCCTCGGTGTGAATTTATGAGGTAAAGGAACATTGGTGGATCTGAGTGGCAAGAAGCACGAGAGGATGGAATCCAGAGTGTAAGGTGAAGAATTAGCTTTAAACTGAAGGAAGGAAAGATGTCTCACCTTCTTTGACTAGAGGAGGGGAAAACTGAGGCAGAGATATTTGTGGGATATTCTGGCATATGGGAACTTGGAGAAATTGCATATTGCATATTAAAGGCAATATGCCCCTTTTAAGATACTATGGTAGCATGTGGTGTAATAGAAGGGACGTACAGCTTAACTTTGGGGAGATCAGAAAAATCTTCCCCAAAGAGGTGACATCTGAATGAAATCCTAAATGAGGGCAGATGATTAGGCCAATTTGTTTTAGTTTCTGACAGGCAGAGGAAGTAGCATGTCTATGACTTGAAGGCAAAGAAAGAAAGAGAAAACGATGGCTCATTTGGTAACTACAGATTGCTTAGATAGAATTCCTTACATTCTAGAAAACTTGGATGTTTTTCCAACAGCAGTGGAGAATCACTGAACAGTTTTAAATCTGTTTAAATTTTAGAAATAATCAGATTAATAGGAGGCATGGCTGAAGGCAGGGGACCAGTTAGAAAATTCTTATACTACACATGAAAAAAGATTAAGATCTACGCCAAAGAAGGGCAGTGGGTATAATACAAAATGGACAAAATCAAGACATTTCTAGAAGATATCAACAGGCTATGGTGATAAATTAAATATAGTGAGAGAAGGAGGGAGACATCAAAGATAACTCCAGGGTTTCTAGCTTGGGTAACGGGTGGATGCTGGTATCCTTCTTTAAGAGGGAGCCACAGAAGTAACAGCATTTTTGGGGGTGAGTGGAAAACTGACCTCAGTGTTGGCAACTGAGCTATCAATATAATGACAAATATTCAGTAAATATTGAATATATTGCTTTATAATTAAGGGGAAATTTGAGTTGAAGACACAGAAATAAGAAAGTCAATGCCAACTATAAACATAGCAGTGGAATGCAGGGGACAGAATCCTTGATGGCAAGATGCAGAACTCTAGCACACACACACCCCACAGCTTTTTAAAGCACCTATGGAGGAAGAATCATCAAAAATCAGATTGAAAAGGAATGACCCAGGATATTAAGAAGAAAATTCCAAAAGTGTAGATTTACAGAAGCAAAATAAAGAATTTTAAGAAGGAGTCGAGCAATGAAATGAAATATAATTGGATCCTGAGGTATAATTGAATGGAAGAATTCTCTGAGGAGGTGGGGAAAGGATGGGATCCAGAACACAGCAGCAGGAATTAGACTGTTTCTTCCATTCCCAGCAGAGAGAAGGAGAGAAAGACTGTTGTGGATGGGAGTAACTTCATGGTAAGGGGAGGAAAAGGGAGGTGATGATAGGGGTAGGGTGCCTGAGAAGAGGAGAGAGGTTTTGAAACAGCCACTTGGTAAAGGGAGCTGAGTAGGGAAATGAAGGATTGATACGCAATGGGGAAAGCCTGACTGAACATTCCCTGTTGGCTCCAAGGATGCCGGATCTTTGTGATTGCACCATTTTCCAGCTGTGCAGAAAGACCAGGTGGAATGCACAGAAGGCAGATCAGGTTGCTCTTGGGTTGGAATGTTTCTCTGGGCCAGGTTTTATGAAGCGAGCAGAAAACCAGGGAAATAGGGACCCTGAGAAGGGTGTAGTTGAAGTGATGGATCACATGATTTGGGAAGGAAGTGAAGATAAAAGAGAAATAATAGAATGAAAATAGAAGGGTCAAGAAATTTAAAGTCTAATTAAAGTGAAAGAATAGCTGCCACAGAAGTAATGGGGGCAAAAGGGCTGGAGGGACTGGGACACTCATGTTTGCAAGTCCCTTCTGGGTGACAACAAGGCTTAGGATGCGTCCGCTAATTTGGGTGTCTGGGATGGAGTCAAGTACCCTTAGAATTAAGAGAGGAAAGTAGCTATTAATCTATAGCAACATGGTTTTCATTACTTTAAAAACGTCTTTTATCTTAATGAGAGAAAAATACAATATTATTATATATATATTTTAAAATGTCCTTCTATACAAACAATGCCCTGTTTAAAACCTCTGTTAATATTAGAAGTAAACACTCCCTAGAAAGTCTACCTAAAACTTGTTTAAAAATTACTGTAGTTTAGTTTCATGAAATTAACCAGATCCCTTTTTTCCTTTTGTTTTCTAATACAAAAAGTAACATTAACTGATAGTCTATAGCAATAGCATATGCCCTGGTGCCATATTCTTTCCCTGGTTGAGCTTCTGTGAAGAACCAGAGGTTTTGTAGTCTTTAAGATACTATTTTGTGTCAGCTCTTATATGAAAGTTTTTTTTTAATACTTAAATTTATTTTATTTTTTTTATTTTAAAAATATTTTATTTATGTATTTGAGAGAGAGCACACGAGCCAGGTGTGGGGGTGGTGGCGGTTGTCAGAGGGAGAAGGAGAAACAGACTCCCTGCTGAGCAGGGAGCCAGAAGGGGGGCTCAATCCCAGGACCCCTGAGATCATGACCTGAGCCGAGGGCAAACACTTAACCTACTGAGCCACCCAGGTGCATCAGACTTGAAAGTTCTTTTGATAAAAAGTTGCTGGCCCTGGGATATCCTTGCTACATACATTTTGGCCAGTAACATAAGTCCATCCTGGAGGGCAGGAGGCATCTGTATAAGTCTATCTTCATCTATATCTATGTTCTTATATTTGTTTAATCAAAGCACCTCATTGATTCTATTACCACATAAACAATTTGAACAAATTGAAATTAAACACTTATTGAATATTGCTGATTATAAGATAGTCTTACAGACAACAATTATCTTTAGGCACAACTGAAAAAGAGCTATATACAAACAATAAAGTTGCATTCTGTCTCTGTGGTAAAAAATATAATGAGTCAATTACTGTAAACTTAGCTTTTAAACTAGGAATTTCATGAAAAGAGCTCAGCATGAGAAAAGGAACAAATTTTATATGTAAAATACATGGAGCTAATATTTCTAAGTTATTTAAGATGAAAACCTGCATGATCAAAGTATACTGAGTTTTAACATGCTTTGCATTTCATTAGTAATTATCCTAAGTGAACCCACTGGTGCACAATAATATGCCTATGAGAAAGCAGTCACAATTGAGCGGGCATAATAATTTAAGAAAAAGGAGCTACTTTAGGTGCATTTGCAACATGGCTCTAATTCCTCAATCCCAACATCTTGATTTTATTCTCTTTCACATTAACACCTGGGAGTATTTCTTTCCCATTCCCCCATCCCAAGAAAGGCACATGATCCAATGATCACAGCATATCTGAAGACCAAGGCCAATATCAAACACTGGGTACTGAAAACTGAGCTTGAGATGTTGGATATATTTTCACATTAGAATGGAAATGTGCATAAATCCATTCTAGCCTTTGACATCACATTGCATTTGTTTTGTGAGAGACACACACAAAAGTGCTCTCTTACTAGCATTACTTTGGGTGGCCCATCTGGGACCCGAGAGAGATAGGTTGTTCTGGCCTGCAAAACTATAGATGATTTTATTGTTGGCATAATGCCTTGTTGGTAACCATGGGAAAGGGCATGTATCTCTCCCTTTTAGCTCATAGAGGATATCATCTCATCAAGCAAAAGGGGAAAAAAGAACCTTATGCTTTGTAACATTTTATAATCATCTCTCAGAATTAGTCCCTTTCTATCATGTTAAAGCTCATTCCTAAAACTGATAAAGATTGCACATAAAAGGAAAACAGACCTATTTCACTTGTGGTTGATACAAAAATCTCAAATAGATTGTTAGCAAACAGAATTCAACAGTGCACAAAAATATGACATGAATATAACATGATTTTTTTGTGAGGGAGATGACAATTATAATACCAAGAATTGTGGGAGAGATTGGAGAATTATAGGAGATGCATATAATTGTGGGAGCAGCAGAGGAAATCTAAAGATGTTTGAAATATAGGAAATCCATTATAGGATTCATCATATTAATGGGATCTAAAAAGAATAAATGATCTGATCTTCTCCATTGATGCTAAAAGGGAATTTCAAAGAGTTCAACAACCATTCATGAAGAAACGTGATTTCACAGTGTAACAACAGAGTTAGTAGTTGTGATACACAGTGTGGCTGTAAATCCTAAAATATTTACTATAGAACCCTTAAAGAAAGTTTGCTCACCCCACATCGAGAGGGCGATGTGTATTTCACAGAGCTATTCTAACTTGAATACTGCAAGAAAATGGACCAAAGTTAGTCATCATGCAGATCTTGATTTTTTGAGACATCCTACCTTAAGATAAATATGCATATAATACGTATATGAGTATATGATGTTATATGATAGACATAATGGATAAAATACATCTTATCAACTTTCCACTCTAGGCACTGCTTTTTTCTGATGGGGCTCTGAGAATCATGACATTCAGGTTCTCCACTTTCCCAGCCTTCCCTGTAGCTAGGACTGGCAATATGGCCTAATTTTGGCCAATAAACATAAGAGAAAGTTGGAGAGTGCCAGGTCTGAGAAAGCTTTTGCTTTCCTTTAAATGTTCCCAAATAACCTCAGTTTACTAAATGTACTCACTTAGAAAGACTGTTCCCTTCTCTCAGCTTTGAATGCAGAAGCGATGGTAGAAGTGATGGCTGAAGCTGTGGCAACCATACCACGACCATGAGGCAATGTCAAGTGAACAGCAGAGATAGTGGCCCTGACATCTTTGAAGTGCTGAGCAAGCAGGGTCTTCAGGTTAAAAAAAAAATAGTGTTAGAATTTGTTTTAGTAAGTACAAGTCTATATCATCTGAGACTGTACAAACTTCCTGAAAAAATAATGTTTTTCCATTCCCCTTCTGAAGCACCTAAGAATTCAAAGGTATAAATCTTTTAGCATCATAAGTAAATTTATTCACTTGGAGACTGATACTGAAAGAGAAAATCTAGACAAATACTGGCCTTAGAGATTTGTCTACAATGTTTTCTCACACCTTCTTTCCCTGGTATGCCTTCTGGGTCTTTCAATGCCTCTGTCTGAGCCCTACTTTTCGCATCCATTTCCTGTTCCCATTGTGCCTTGCTCTGCTCTTTGCCATAGGCAATGCCCATGCTAATTCTCTCTCCTCTGCCTAATAATATACAGCAGTCTCTAGGAACCCTAACCAACCATCCCATTGGCAAAGCATGCACTGTGGTGGCAGCGTGATGCAGGCAACATTCCTTCTACACTGCCTCCAAATCTGTGCCCGGATCCTACTGGAGCATCTCTGTCCCATTTTGTAAGAAATGGTTTTAAGGTCTTCCTGCTAGTTCTAGGGCCCCATTTGCCAGCTGGAATAACAGTGCTGTTTATCAGAGAGATGTCACTGTGTAAAAACCACACCAAACTTAGAAGCTTAAGAAATAACCATGTCTTTCTTTTATGATTCTGTGAGTTGGCAACTTAGGCTGGCTTAGTTGACTGGTTTTTCTGCTGGAATTGGCTGGGCTCACACATGTGACTGAGGCACCAAGGCCCCCCTGCGTCTGGGATGTACCTGGTTATGAGCTGGGGTGACAGAGATGACTGGACTGTGTCCCCAGCAGACTAACTTGGGCTCAGTGCTGTGGTGGCTCGGGGCACCAGAGGAAAACCCCGAGGTACAGGCTTTCTGAGCCTCCCTTTGTGTCACATTTGCTAATGTTGCATTTCCAAAGCAAATCACTAAAGAGAGCTCAAGCAGCATGGGTGAGCACTACCAACAGGCACAAGTACAAGGAAGGGAAACCATGGCTTTTTTGTAGTTAACCACATAGCTAGCCCTTTAAAGCATGGATGGTGAGGGGCTCCTGGGTGGCTCAGTTGGTTAAGTACCCAATTGGTTTCTGCCCAGGTAGTGATCTCAGGGCCATGAGATCAGGCTCTGCGCTCGGTGCAGAGTCTGCTTAAGACTTTCCCGTCTCCCTGTGGCCCTCCCTCCCTTCTCTAAAATAACTAAATAAATCTTTAAAAAAAATAATAAAGCACCGAGGGTGAGTTGGAAGGCCTGGAGATTTTTATCTTGGGCCAGGAATGCTTAGAACAAATAGCCCGGATCTGCTAGGGTCTGGATGGAGATTACTGGAAGGTGGGAGGAGGAGAGAATGACTGTCTCCTAGTACAACAGGGAGGAGATGATGGGTGAAGAAGCAGCTACCCTCAGTCTTCTCACATAGCAGTTGCTAATTATGGAGTTCTTGAACCTCAAGGAAAATTAGAAGAATGGGGACTACTTTCTCATTTTAATTAACTGAGTTCTCGCCTGAGTTGTTTAAAAAGGCAGGAATATTGGAAGAGTGGAAAGCATCCACTTTTTTTAATTAACTCACCTTTATCTACCTTAGTTTAGAAGGGCAGGTGCTTCTTGGTCGTCTTAGCTTATGTGGGAGGGGCCACACACTGGGGCTCTATTGAAAACGTGGCCTGCCAGGCCAGAAGTAAGCCACTGCAGGGTTGGTGTGGCCTGTGGGATGACATATGAATCCAGGTAGGATTTTTTAGAAATTCAAAAAATGTCCTGGAGGTATGACTGGACTTGGGGCTCATATACTGGGATTTTTCTCAAGTCTCTTTTTCGAAATGTATATCTCCTTCTCTTATTGTTTAAAGAACAAACTTAAGAACCAGCTTGATATGTATAGCCGGGAAATGAGCCATTATTGTTTGCTTGAGAAATAGAGACCACAGTATGGTAAAAATTATTTATTGTTTCAACCACAGATACTATTTTGAATAATGTAACACTAGGAGCATGTAATTAAAATCAGGGTGAAGAAGGGGGTGGGCTCTAAGTCCATTATTATTTAAAGTTATCTTGGATCTATCAGTGAATTCAGTGTGCCAGAAATTTAAAAATGGAATAAGCATTATAAAAGAAGAGAGAAGGTTTGTCTTGCTGATGATATGTTTGCATCTCCAGATACAGCTAGTTTAAAACAAACAGGCAAAAGGATACAACCAGAAGTCTATAATTAATAAGACATTTTGGTAAGCTAACATCCTGAAGTAGAGACACCTTGGTGATGCTGTCATTGTGTGATCACAGCTGAGCTCAGCGGGAGAACCGTTCAGCTAAGCCCAGCCTAATTAATAAGCAATATTATAATATACAATTGACAGTCAGCCGATGTTTTCTCACACCTTCTTCCCGCAGTTTGCCTTCTGGGTCTTTCAATGTCTTTCAGTGTTTACTGACTAACTAAAAAGTATCTGAAAATAGAAATCCAAACAAAAAACCAAAAAAAAAAACCTCTTCACAATAGTTAACCCTATTCATAAGAAAACTATATATAATGATTTTGAAGGAAATAAGTTCTGAGAGAACTAGACAGATATATATCTACTCAGAACAGAAGATTTAATCTTAAGTGTATGTTATTTTTCCCAAAATTAATTTATAAGTTTAATGCAATTTCAATTAGAATCCTCCCATAATGATTCTTTTTGGAATTGGATAAAACTATTTTAAAATCTATATAAAAGGATAAATGCTCAACCACAGTGAAGGGAATTATAAAAAGAACAGTAAAAAGGACTTTCATTATGAGATATTTGAAAGAACTATGCATCTACTGTAAGGAAATCAATCACATTAGCCTAAGAATAGATACTAGATCAACAGAATAGACAATTCAACCTATCCTCCTCTATGTGAAGGTAAACTATGAAAATAGTGTTACATTGAATCAGAGAGAATAAAACGAGCTATGTAATATGGTACTGACACAATTCAGTCTTCCTTTGGAAAAAAGTATAGTTCCCTATCATATTTATTTATTTTTTATTTTGTTTATTTTTAAAGATTTTATTTATTTCAGAGAGAGAGAGAGAGAGAGCACGAGCAGGGGGAGGGGCAGAGAGAGGAAGAAACAGGCTCTCTGCTCAGATGCGGGGCTTGATCCCAGGACCCTGAGATCATGACCTGAGCCAAAGGCAGACGCTTAACCGACTGAGCCACCCAGGTGCCCCAGCTCCCTATCACATTTAAAGATTTAAATGTAAAATATAAAACAATAACAAAATATTTTAGAAACAGAAAAAAAAAACTGAGACTCTACTTATACAATCTTGGGAAGGAGAATCCTTTGTAACCAAGTCAGAAATCCAGAAACCCTAAAAGATAAGTAACTATAAAAAGATAAAGTGTAAAGACTGTATAGAGACAGATACATACTTTTGCTACATACAAATGAAATTCAAGTTTGGAGAAAAAAATAACAAAAGCAAACTTTTGGAAAAATATCTCCAATAATAAACAATGTAAAACACTGACATGCTGAGTAGTATTCTAACCTCTTTATATGTATTAAATCATTTATTCCTCATAGAAACCCTTTTAAGAAGTTTTTAATCTTCTTAAACCCACTTAGAGTATCTCTTTTCTAATCGCAAAACCTCAGTGACTGGGGTGGTTCTCTATTGCTCTGCAATGAAATACAAAGTTACTCTGAAATCCAAAGCCGTTTCCAATGATGCAGTTTCCCTTGGTGGTCTCAGCTCCTGCTGTCCCCTTCCATGAACTTACTCTGGGTTTCCCTTTCTTTATGCCCTGACTTTGGTAATAAATTCTGCTTGGGATGCTTTCTTTACTCAACTCATGCATGACTTGAAATGTGATGGTTTTCTCAAGCTCTATTTTTTTTTTTTCCATATTATCTTTCCTGGTCTCAGATCAGGTATAAACTCACCTATGTTCAACTCCCTTATGGCTTTTGCTGTGTGTATGCAGTGAATTCCTTAGTGTGGAATAAACTCTTTGATAACAGAGAACATGTATTACTCATCTCTGAAGTGTGTAGGAAGAATAATTACTTGAGCTATAGCTGTTGAACCCAATAGATTAGGGAAGAAAAAGGAAGGCTTTTGCTAGGTATACCAGGATTTTCTACTCAGAAACTTTCAGTGGCCTCGCAGAGCCTATATTCTAAACTTTCTAGCAAGGAATGTGAAGTCTGACACAATTTACTATTCTAGTCTTTTATAGCTGTACTCTTTTATTTGAATTCTTTCCTGTTTTATGATTTATATTCCCTTAAACACATGTGTATTTGTGGCTGTCTCTTCTAATATTCCATTAATTCTTGGAGGGAAGAAATTGTGTCTTATACATTTCCATATTTTTATGACTAAATAGTGCAGGGACATAATATTTATAGAATGACTAAACGCTGCCCCACCAATCTATAAGGCCTTCCCCTCTGCTCTTCCATTACCATAATTCAATGAGTTCCTCGAAGTTCACTTCAAATACTATGACTATGTTGATCTGTGAAACGTTCTTCGGCCACTCGACCAGGAAGTAATCCCACATTTCTTTCAACTATAAACCCATTACATGTGTCACTTTAATTAAAAGACTTTTAACCCAGCCTCACTTGACATCTTCCTTTCGTATGATTTAGTTACATCTTCCAGACAGTAGACAAGCATCTTGAGAATCAAGCCACCACCTCTCTCTCTTCATTTTTCATGTCTGACCAGGGATAACGCTTTGCCCAAGTTCAACTTCCCTCCTATTCCAATGACTGAACTGAGCCTCCATCATTTCCAGAATCACACGGCACATTTTTTTCTTATGATTTTTTGTGACACCTTACTTTTTCTTATTTTTTCATCGTTTACACACAGGCATCATTTCTCTCTGAAACTGAAAGGTCTAAGAAGCCAGGAGAGCCTGGGATAAGTCTGTCTTTTATTCCTTCAATAACTGATATATTGAGTAAGAAAAGCACTACAGAATCACTTTTTTTAGCAAACAATTATCACTTAGTGGACATTTGCTGATGAAAGGTAACAATTTATCCTTCTAGCTTTTTTTTTACAGTTGCCCTTTTTTATTTGAATTCTTTCCAGTTCAATTACTTATATTCTCTCAAATACATGTTTTTCTAAACTTCCTTCTATTTATGGTTTAAATACTTGCCTGATGTAATTTTTATTAGTATTCTCTTATAATTATACCAAGATATCAATAATCACATATGCATATTTTCAGATTCTATTTTAATTCCTGTATGAAAAGGTTCCAACATGTTCAAGATCATGACTGTTAGACTCCCAGCTTTTTAGTCTTTTAGTCTTAAAGGACACGATCTTGGCCATATTAGAAATTCTTAAATAGCAATTAAGATAGAATCCAAGAGGGCACCTGGGTGGCTCAGTTGGTTAAGCAACTGCCTTCGGCTCAGGTCATGATCCTGGAGTCCCGGGATCGAGTCCCACATCGGGCTCCCTGCTCAGCAGGGAGTCTGCTTCTCCCTCTGACCCTCCTCCCTCTCATGCTCTCTGTCTCTCATTCTCTCTCTCGCAAATAAATAAAATCTTAAAAAAAAAAAATTAAAAAAAAAAAGATAGAATCCAAGATATACAAATGAGCTATTCTATATTTTGTCTTGCATGATTTAAAAAATAATAATGAGAATTATATATGGCAAAATTTAAAAATACGTTACCAGTATATCTTAAGAGTCTTAGGAACCAGGAGACTATTGTTCTATTTGCCATACCTGCTTGTGTGGGTTTTGTCGTCATTAAATGTGTTAGGTTTGGGTCTGTCTGTGAATGGACATGAAAAGAGGGGTGCTGCCCTTGTTCTCAGGCTTCTCTGAAACTCTGTGGCTGTGCTTTGTAAACAGAAAAGGATTCAAAAACACCAAAATTGTGTAATAGACAAGACTAGCTGTTTCCAACAAGCTGTTTTCTACAACCTAGTGTTTTGCAAGATGCTAGAGAGTATTTTTTTTTTAAATAAAATAAAAATAACTTGGTCATCTGTGTTTGAGAAATGCTATATTTTACATTTCATCTCTGGGAGTTCTCAATTCATTGGAATCTATTAAAGAGTGCAAATTTGTTTATTAAAAAGAGCTGCTTAACTTTTTGTAACATTGCCTTTATCTAACGTATTTGACCAAGGGATGTCTTTTTTTTTTTTTTTTTTTTGAGTAACATCCATGAATACTTGGAGGAATTAATGTTTGTCCACACCCAGTTTAAGCAGGTTTGGACTGGACACTAAAAGCTTAACCTTCCATTAAGAACAAAACGAAACGAAATGAAAAACTAGCAAGCACGTACAGTCTAATAGAACATTTAAAATGCAAATTAGCAACACTGTCTGTCTAAATCACCATTAGGGAGTTAGTTTTATAAGTTGGGGAAATATTCTAACACTTTTTGGCCCCGATGGTGCTCTCTTCTATGCTGGAGCAGTAATTTCCTCGATGACACCCTTATGGTCAGAAGGAGTTAATGCTCGTTCAACGTACTTAATTCACTCCCAGGATGTAATTTACACACTGCAGTCATCTGGATGAATATGTAGCTTCTTCTGGCTTTTCTCAAATCTATAAAACTTTGAATGATTCACAAAGGACAGATTATCAAGCTGTATAGACTAACAATTAACAATTTAGTGCAGACCTTTTAAATTTTTTTGAGGGTAAAGAGTAATATGGCTTTGTAAAACACACAAACAAAAATCCTATCTTACATAATATAAATAAGATTTTGGAATTATTTGAGACAATATCCCATTGTATTGATTCTTCGTCTTTGAACCTGGAGGAAAGCACAAAACTTTGGAGTGCCATCTTTATGAGATTTGCATCTCCGGATTAGATTGGCTTCTCTCAAGTCACACGTGGGAAGGGCAGTAGAAGCCCATTTGTTCACATGAAGTTAGAGGGAAGGAATGCATCCTATTCTGTACCTAAAGCTATAAGAAAGAGACAAACATGGGAGAAAACTGTATTTATGAGGAAAAATGACACCATAAAGCTTTTTGTTTAATTTTATCCCTCCACTATACCAAAATATAAACTTTGAGTATTTGCTTCTTTTGGTTCTTTTAAAAGGGTTAATTTTTGTTTAGGTCACATTCAGGAATAGTTTTCTTAAAATAGTTCTGCACTTTTTCTCTGCCTTAACTCTGCGAGGCATACTATATAGAATCCTGGCAATAAAAGTTGTTCGTTAGTGCAGGGATTTCAAACACAGAGTTGAGCCTTTTTATTGAGGTTTGTCAGAAGGAGGAAAACCTATAGAGTTTGAAAAAGCCTCACGGGTAATTCTAATTTGCCTACTGGAAGTTTGGGGCCCTCTTGATACCATTTTATCCACTGCCACTGTGGAAAATCAGTGCTTTAAAGATGAGTGTTTCTCTGTGAGTATTGTGCTCAATAAATGTTTATTGAGTGCCTAAATGAGGATTTGTTTAAAAACTCGCACAACACCGTTTTTTTTTGGTCAGCTCTCAAAACAAACAAACAAATAAGAGCAAAACACGTTCGGGGAGCCTGGGTGGCTCAGTCATTAAGTGTCTGCCTTCGGCTCAGGTCATGACCCCGGGGTCCTGGGATCGAGCCCCGCATTGGGCTCCCTGCTTGGCGGGGAGCCTGCTGCTTCTCCCTCTCCCACTCCCCCTGCTTGTGTTCCCTCTCTTGCTGTGTCTCTCTCTGTCAAATAAATAAATAAAATCTTTTAAAAAAAGAAGAAAATCTTTAAAAAAAAAAAAAAAAGAAGAGCAAAACACATTCAACATCTCCTACTTGGTTACTTGGTTTTAGGTCAAGTTGGGTCTCCTTAGAACTATCAGAAAATGTTTTTCTTAATTTGGACTATTTACTATTCCTGCCATGTGATAAAGGGGAGAGGAAGGGAGGTGTGGCACATAAATAGAATTATCTGAACATGAACTTGTGAGTTCATGCAGGGTTACTGCACAATGAGCTGCCTAGGACTGAGGCTGTCCCTTCCCTACAGCAAAGCGGCCAAATCCAAGCAACTCCGTTTCCTAGAGGAGCATCAGTTCCTCCGTCGGCACCCTTCACCCAGCGGAGGGTGACTGATAATGCCAAGGAAGGCAAACTCTCCAGAAACAGAGCAGCTGACAACTCATGGAAATAGCTTGCCTAATGCCAAGTATCCTGCTTCTTCCCTCATTGACATGACTCCCGTCTTTAGAACCCATACTTTGCCTCAGAAGTCATAACTGTGGCAAGCCTCTCTCTCAGAGACGATAGGGAGACTGAGCAGATCATGCATATTTCTGTCCTGGCTGTGACCTTCGGAATCTTCTTTTTGCTTAATGAAACCCATTCCTGCCTCTATATTGTGACATTGTGATGAAATCAAAAAAGGACTTCCACCCACAACAAAGCAAAATTGAAACTATACATCAAAATCCACCTGAAATTCCTGCGTGGAATAAAGGCATAAAGCAAGAGAAAACTCTGAAGGCAAAAAACAACACAAATCGAATAAACAAAACCTCAGAAATCAGGGCTGCAACTAGGTTCAGAATTCCGCAGACACAATTGAAGAGGCTAGTTTCAATGGAACACGAGATACAATTAGTCCACCTAAACACTCACAGACAGAACAGGCAGAATTAGTAAAAAGAGGATATGAAGGACGTGAGGAGGACGTCCTTGGCTAGAAAGATAGGAAATTTAAAATCAGACATGGCAATAGAAGTCTTCTTGAGAAAAACCATGGGCAAGGTTTTGCCTGCTTCCTCAAGCCCGATACCAGAAATAGATCTTTTTCTGAACCAGCCTAACACAACCATGTAAGCTGACAACAACAGGCTCATATGGAGAATGGTTTCTTCTTGTTCTTCCTGGGTGTTGTTTTGTTTTGTTTTGTTTTGTTTGTTTGTTTGTTTGTTTTTTGGTTTTGGCAGTGAAGTACACAGAGAACTAGCAGCACAAACAGCCTGTCTTCCCTGTCGGGGAGCCTGTCTTCCCAGTCGGGGAGACTGTCTTCCCTTTTGGGGAGACTGTCTTCCCAGTCGGGGAGCCTGGCTTCCCATGTTGGGTATTAAGGTTTCTTCCCATAGCTTGGATGCCTATTAGGGGAGACATTCATTGGTGGTAACTCCTTTTGAGCCAACATGACTGGGCCCCAAACCAACTTGGGGTGCTTTTTAAGGGAAAAATAGGAAGTCCAGCTGGGTCTGAGAATCCCGTGGAGATAAGTGGGAGGCATTCTGCCTGTGACCTAAACTTCTTAGGTCTAACCTAACCTTCTAACCTTCTTATCACTTCCCTTTTCTTTCATCATCACAACACCATCATCAAAAACTATAGTTTGCTTTTCACTGTCTAGTTTCTCCCAACGGCGTTATATTAGAAGAAGCCCCTAACTTTTTATGGGATCAACTGCTTTTATATTTTTTTAATTACAGGAATATTTAGCAACATCAAAAACAAAATTTACTGTTTAACAAATGCCGACAAGTACTACAGTTACCTCTGTTATCTGAAATACTGAATAATAATAGTAATAGGGGAGGACGGCGGGGGGATGGGTAACTGAGTGATGGACATTAAGGGGGGCACGTAATATAATGAGCACTGGGTATTATATAAAACTGATGGATCACTGACCTCTACTTCTGAACTAATATTATATGTTAATTAATTGAACTTAAATTTAAAAATTAAAAAAATTAAAAAAAAATAGCAACAGGATTAATGATTTCTATCTCCCCTCCTCTCTGGGGGTAAGGAGGAATTATTTGGAGTCAGTGGGAACCTAATCAAATCTGATGTCACCCCATCACAGAGGGCAAAGTCAGAGACATGTGCACCAGGAGATGCATTCCACCTGAGGGTTAGGGAAATGTTGCCACCAACCCTTTCACCCCCCTTCTTTGTCTATATTTAACTCACTTCTGAGGGGGTTGACTTTGCAAGATACAAAAAGGGACTGAGATAATGGAAATACTTCCCCATATAAGTGAGGGAGAGTTTTCTAAGGAAAGGAGTAGGAAACATTGGACGAGGGGATTAAAAAAAAAAAAGAATAAACAAAAAGCAGACTCAGACTCATAAATACAGAGAACTAGCTGGTGGTTGCCAGAGGGGATAGGAGTGGGGGGCCAAATGGGTGAAGGGGAGGGGGAGGTACAGTCTTCAGTTATGGAATGAACAAGTCAGGGGATGTCAATGGACAACAGGGAATAGAGTCAATGATGTTGCAATAGCGTGTGGTGACAGATGGTAGCTACACCTGTAATGTAACATATAGACTTGTCCAATCACTGTGTTGTGCACCTGAAACTAACGTAATGTGTGTGTCAACTACACTCACATAAAACGTTTACAAAATTAAAAATAAATAAAAAATAAAAGAGGTGGCTGAGTGGATAAGAAGAGTGGTGATTATAAAGACTGTCCCTCTAAACACCCATGTCCAATGCCTGCTAATATGCTTTCTTGGATTTCAGGGATTAGAAAGCTAATGAAAACAATCTATTTTCGAGATACCCTCATTGCTAAGGTCTTGGAAGTAATTTAATCTCTGTCAGCCTCATGAACTGAGTTCTGTGGAGTACAGAAAAGATGTGAGACCTCTATTAAGCTATAGAGACCTGATTGTCATTGTAGGCACTTGATGATTTGGTCGACCATTGCCTGCTTCGGCTATTTCCTGATCACAGCACAGGCGGTATTTTTCTGGAACTAGTACCTGGGGCACAAGTTCTGTGATTGTGCACTTGCTGATCAGTGACGGAGGTGACGTCTCTCTTGGTGGTCCAACATCATGAACAGCCTCAGGAGACAGCAATAGTGTGGACTCTGGAACGAAGAGTAGGCATGCTTACTGTCTAATATTATAAAGCTGTCCTGTTGTGAGAGGCCCACACTGCAAGAAACTGAGGATGACCACCAGTCAACAGCCAACAGGAAACTAGGTCTTATTGCCCAGAAAATTACACAGACTTGTATTCTGTCAACCATAAGTGAGTGAGCTTGAAGTAGTTCCTTCCCCAGTTGAGACTTGAGATGAAAGCAACCCCAGAGAAAACCTTGATTGTAGCCTTGTGGGAGGCCCTGAGGTAGAGGACCCCACTAAGCTGTGCATGGATTCCTGACCCACAGTTGCTCCGAAGTCGTTAATGCCGCTGTTTTAAGCTTCCAAATCAAGGATGATTTATTCTACAGCAATAGATCACCAAAACACACCCTGCCTGAGCTTCAGGCCCTGGGAAATAGACGGCAACCAACAGATAGAAGAATCCTGGATCTCTGAGTCATTGTGTAGAGATAAGCTGTCTGCCCAGCAGCACCTGTTTCATATTTATTATGACTGAGAATCTAATTGCGTAGGTCACTGATATTTTGGAGAGGATACACAGAGGAGCTGGAATTACTTAATAATACAGTCTGCTCTTTGTTGTTTTGTTATTTTCTTGGTATATTCCGGACCCAATAGTGTGCTGTGCCAATTTCCCCCCACTTTCTCAAAATGATTAATTTGAATCTTTTTCAATTTTTTCTCCTCCATTGATTTGAAAGTCACACATTCTACTTCTGTTTTTTTTTTTTTTTTTTCTAGTCCTAACCCTTAATCTTTTAATGTATGAATGTAATGGGTCACTGAATAAGCGGGATTCATAAGTTGTAATCAGAAGGCAACTTTATATTTGTCTCCTGCTACTCATTAAAAATGGATTCACTGAGGCAAGTTCACCCCTGTTCCTGGGTAAAAATGCAGGCCATCCATGACTTCTCTGATAATTCTTAGGTAGTATGATGCCTAATAGTTACTTTAAATTAAAAGCAAACAAACAAAAATAATTAAGTAAGAGGGGAGGCCTGGTTTATGTACTATCACCCAGTTCCTCAGACGATTTTAATCCACTCAGAGATTGGGAACCACACAAAACATATCTTGATTTAGAAATTAGAATGTGCAGTGTAATGTATTAATTGCCATAATAGTCATCATTTAAAGAGAAGACTCCTCCCTCGCCCCTCTGAGATGGGCTGCCCTCCGCTGGAAAGGGAATATGTACTCACCCTCTCTTCAGGAGCCTTTGTCCATCATTTTATATAGGTAAGGTTTATTTATGGAGGTTTACCCACATGTTTCCCAGTTGTTTTGTTTTGTATTATTATTTGCATTTTATCACACGTTGGAAGGCTTCCTTGTGTCCTTTTCCAACATTACTCCCTGTTCTTTCTTCTAAATTCTAATATGAAAGATCACTTTTACCTATTCTTCCCTCACTCTTGAAAGATATTCCCACTGGCTATAAACTTTTAGATTGTCACTATTTTCTCTCCACCTCTTGAAGACATAGTAAAGACTGTAATCTGTGCCTATCCAGTTTCAACTTTTGCATTTTTTCTTGCTGAGAGAATACCCAAGCCAAATGCCAGCTAAATATCTCCACCCCCAGGGGCGCCTGGATGGCTCAGTCAGTTGAGTGACCGACTCTTGATTTCAGCTCAGGTTGTGATCACATGGGTCCTGAGATTGAGCCGTCGGTCGAACCCCAAGTCAAGCCCCAGATGGGGTTCATCCCCGCTCAGCAGGGAGTCTGTTTGAGATTCTCTCCCTCTCCCCCTTCCCCCACTCCATTCTCTCTCTTTCTCAAATAAATAAATAAATCTTTAAAAAATAAGTAAATAAATACCTCCACCCCTAGACTTCACTGTTGCAAGGGGTGATCATTAGCATGCTTCTTGCTAATCTGATGTAAGTGAAACTCTGCTGGTCATTTCTGCCAAAGGTTTTATTTTCATGACGAAATAAGACAGTCATTGCTGATAAAATTCTTCCTTTATTCTTCCTGCCTTGGATGTGTATGTGACTTTGGTAACTATAGCAGCTGTCTTGTGATTTGAAATTACAAGTATGAGGACCAATAGAATTTGAGATGCCAACTCTGACGTTGTCGAGCCCCCTAAACATTGCCAGCCATCACCCATCTGATTTTATATTAAAAAATCTTGTATTTTCAACAATGTTATATATGACATGTTATAAAAGTATTCTTTACCCCTTGGCACTCGCTCTTCTCTCTGCTCCCTTTGCCTGACATGCTCCTTGTCATTCATTCTCGAAGTCAAGTCCCACTTCAAAATTTCCTCCTTTTGTAAATATTTCCTGGACTCTCTCAGGCACTATAATTCCTTTTTTTCCTTTGTGGTCTAGCAACAATTTATCCATGTTGTATGAACACTTACCACACTTTATTGTAACTCATTCTTTGAGTCTGCCACTCTCAACAGATTGTTTGCTCCTCAAGAATAGTTGTGATACTTTCTTTATATTTTAACACAACATAAATGCTTAATAATTGCTTATTTAGTAAATTAATCTATGGCTGGTGGGCCTGGCTACAATGTCCAAGTAGAAATAGTATTATTCAGATTTTTTCCCTTTGGCTTTCTTTTTCTGAGTATGTTTTGTTTAATGGCCCTTACTGACAAATGAACACAGAGCTCCTACAGTTATTTTGCAGTACAAATAATTCCACCAGAAATCTCCCCAGGGATCACTGGGAAAGTTGTTGAGTATGCCCTTAATGAGCTTCCTGTTCCTGGAATACTACATAGAATGTTACGTTAATAACACTTTGGTTTAATTCTATTCTCTCCTCAAAATGCTGAGAGTGTAGATATAAAGTTTCCTATAAGGGAAGAAATATTATTTTAACATCTGTTAGGCTCAAAGAATGATCCTCATTATTCAATGCAGAATTGGAGAATAAAAACCAAGATAATGCTAAAGAAGATTGTCTAGGAGCAAAGTGATTTTACCATTTCAAAATGATACTATTTTACCATCGAGGTTAACCAGGCTGCAGAATATTTTTCTTTTCATTCTTTTTACAGATTTCAATGAGCTTTCTAACTAGGATTTGTTTCCGTATTTGTTGACTTTACTTTATTTTCTAGGACACTGCTTAGGGTTTAAGAACCTCTTCATGTTTATAAACAAGCGAGCCAGACTCTGGTGATCAGAGAACTTACTACGAAAACACAAAGGCTTCTAACTTGTAAGGGATTCATAACCAAAGGAAGACAGTAAGACAGATGAAGAAGAAATATAGTTAGACTAAAATAATTTAAACCCTGGCAGAGTAAAACTGTATTTGGAAAATAATACCTTGATACTACCAGACTGGAGTAAATTAAACCTATCATGATTTCAGACTGGGCATAAAATATTTCTGTCTTTTCGAGAGAAATGTTTGAAAGATTGCTAAATTCTCCTTGAGTTGTCATTCTGACATAGTATATATTCAAACTACAAATCCTTTAACTACACATGATATGTTTGATTTACTAGTTGTTCGTATTTATTGCTTTTTATCTTCTACCACCACAAAATATTTCCAGTTTTCTATACAAATATTTTCTCCGATATCTCATTTCTTCCTTCATCTATTCTAAGTGTTCCTCTTCGTTTACATGCTTTAGTTAAGGGAAAAGAAAACAACCTTCCAGTCTCTATTTAGCTTTCATTTAAGTGGAAAATTCTGCATGAGATGTTGCAAACTGAAATCCCTCCAGGACGTTTGCAGGTAATGCAAATGAGAGAGTGGCCCAACCAAGTATATACCCTTGCGGAGTGGGTTTGTGGGGACGGCTGAGTCCAAAGAACACATACCTCATCTAAAGTGGGTAGTTGCTACTTAGCTCTTGTTAATTTTTAATGGATTATGTGATTTTTTTTTCCAAATAGGTTATGCATTCAGATATTTCTGTGAAATCTCCAATTTTAAAACATGCTGCTATATCTAGACCTCAAACATCAATAACTGTTAACATCACAAAGAGAAATGATGGAAGAATATATAGCTGCCGTGGAGCAGTCCAGCGAAAAATAAAAGTAAATAAATAAATAAACCGAATGTGAACACACTGTAACTTCTAGATCCAACTCCCAATTTACAAGGATACAGAGAACACAGGAACTCGTTAAACTACACCACAGGGATGTAATCAGCAACACCCAGCCTGTAGAGAACTACAGAACCAACAACACAGTTTCTTCAACAAATAATTGCAAGGAAAGGAAAAAAAAAAAAAGAGATGGAGTGGGAATGTATAGACTAAAAGAGACTTAAAGGTTAAATTAATTAATTGCAATGTGTGAACCTAATAGATCCCGATTTTTTAAAATTATAATATTTATGAGATAATGACCAGGTATTTGATATCAAAGAGTTATTGCTGTTTTTTAAAAATATGATAAGGTTAATGTGGTTATGTTAAAAAAAATCATCCCTATCTTAAGCAATACATATAAATATATTTATGGATGAAATTTTAGAAACCTATTTACATTTAGAAAAACAAAATAATAGGCAAACATGCCATGTGTCTACAAGCCACGTTTGGCTGGCAGGTGGCCAGCTTGCAACTCCTGAGCTGTAAAAATATACGAGACTAATTTGCAGTTCTTATTTCTCATCACCATCAGAAACTAGAATACATTAATTACATGTAAGAGATATAAAGATATACAGACCACAGTTTTCACTTGGAGATAGGAGGTATAAAAATTAAACCTTAAAGAACAATACAATATCACCTCCCTCTCATCTACTGTTTTAGTATTATACTCTATAAATGTATCTCTAATTGCTGGACTGCTTGGTTATTTCCCCAGATTTTTAGTCTTATAACAATTAATAGGATGCTTCTGAGTAAGACCCAATTTAAGTCAGTAAACAGCTAATGGGTCACTTCTGTTGTGATGGGTTTTTCTGAGCTAGCCATCCCCAGGTCTGCCAGTCAGAAGACATGATATATTCAGAATGTTAATGTCATTACACAACACAGAGCAAAATGAGACCATGTGAGGAATGATCATACCCTCCTCCAGGGCCCCTGGGGAAAACATACCATTAATACATTAGATTCACGGAACTCTGTCTAATTTCCCAACTCCTACTCGTGGGAATAAAACATAAGAGATTCTAGAGATGTCACTGCTGCACACGTGGCTGAGCCCCCATCTATGAAGAGTGGCTGTCCTTCTAGCAGCTGGAAAGTACGTGGTGCTCAAGAAAGGCTGGTTCCTTTCCCCTCCACCCTGCCCATTGCTTAATGATGGCCCTCTAATGGATAAGCTGAATTATCGTTCACAGGGCTTCTCAGTCTGATGTTGGGGGATTAAGTGTGGGAGGAGAGGATACAAACAGAACTCACCTAGGGGGAGTTTTCAGTAATGACACCCTCTCCCTGTAGATGAATCAGAATCCTTAGACATGGGATGGATGCATGAAATGATAATTTTAAAAAACCTCCCGAACTGATCCTAACATGTCATCTTTCTGGTGATGCCCTGGTCTTGGCCCCCTGCACCCCCTCTCCCCTGAACCCCCTGTGGATAGCCATCACTCTAACAAAATAGATTTCGGAATTAGTGAGAGAATTTGAAAGGATGTTGCTATTCTGGTATAACCCATCATCTACCTTAGGAAATCTGTCATTCTGTAGATTTCTTAAGCATATAAAATTTAAAAGTAAATATTAAAATCACAAGAAATATATTCTTTTGATCTCTGTTAAACAACACTTCTATTTTATACCATAAATCGTATTTTTTTAAAAAAAGAATTATCTTTACGCTTAACGAAAGTTTGCCGGCATAAGACCCACTGTGCTACATAATCATTTTGAGAGAGATATGCACCCACGCTGGGGTTGAGAAATGAGTAGGGCCCAGATTATTTCTTTTTTGCTATAAAAATACACTTTTTAAGTCCAAGCAGAGTTTATTTATTGTACAGAGTGTTTTTAAAAATGAGAATACTAAGCTAAGGGTATTACTTTTGAAACACCAGTGACTTCTATTGTGGTCTTTATTAAAAGAAAAACCTACCTACAAATAAAAATTCCTTTGGAGATCATGGCTCTATACAAAGTACATATCTCAGCTTAAACTGCAGATTCTGGAGGGATGCAATTTCTCAGTTTTTCTCTAACTCATCTCAGTTTCTATTATATGTACCTATACCCACTCTGTGAGGTGGCAGGGTGGGGTCTCCACCCCGTTTCTCTGGAGTTCTAAGGTCCGAGAGACTTTGTCATCCAAGACTTTGGCAATGAGAGGACTTGATCCTGCTTGTCCGTACATGTGGGCAGCCACTCTCATGACAGGCATCACATCTGGCTCCTGCTCGTGCACGCTCAACTCTCATTCATGTCAGAGAGACCCTTTGTCGTCCTCTCCTCAGCAAGGGATTTATCTGCTACTTCTGCACCATGCTGAGTGACATAATTGTCTGTGCAGCAGACTGAAGGCCTCTTCTAATCCCTCATCACCCTCCACGCGGGGGACAACTCCGCCGCTTCCGAGCCATGCTGGGCCATGTGAACTTCTGTGACTGTCTCCGGTTCATCTGATTAAATATACTCCACAAACCTTGGCCTTGGCAACCTTCCTCCATAGGACTCTACCAAGGAAGCTGGGCAAGGCTTACTCTTCTGAGTGTACTAGAAAAGTGGTTTCCTCTGTTACAGAGCTTGGTCTGGTATGAGCTTCTCCTCTTTTTTCTTTTCTTTCTTCTCTTCCTCTTCTTTCATCTTTTTTTTTGTGAAAGTCAACTTTATTGTAATATAATTTATGTGCAATAAAATGCACTAGAAGTAATCAGTTGAAAGAGTTTTGACAAAAGTCTGTACCCGTATAAGCATCACCACAGTCAGGGTATAGAACATTTTCATCATCCTTCCTCATGCCCTTTTTTTAAAGATTTGTATTTGTTTTAGAAGGAAAGCAAGATCACAGAGGGGAGGGGCAGAGGGAGAGGGAGGGAGAGCCTTAAGCAGACTCTGTTTTCATCATGGAGCCCAGTGCAGGGTGGGGTCTCATGACCCCAGTGGTGCTACCTAGGAGCCCCCCGCCCCGCCACTCATGCTCTTTGTAATCAACATCTCCAATCCCAGAA
The DNA here is from genome assembly GCF_004348235.1 of Phoca vitulina. Lineage (NCBI taxonomy): Eukaryota > Metazoa > Chordata > Mammalia > Carnivora > Phocidae > Phoca > Phoca vitulina. Next base: position 18,662,673 of record NW_022589718.1, read on the forward strand.
CCAGGCAACCACAGATCTGCTTTTCGTTACTACAGATTAATTTCACGTACTCTAGAATTTAATATAAATGGAATCGTGCAATATTAATCTAATATGTAATCTTTTGTCTTTGCCTTCTTTCACCCTCAATGACTTTGAAATTTCCACACACTGTTTAGAGTAACAATGTCTTGTTCCTTTTCATGGCTGGTGGTATTCTTTTATATGAGTATTTTATAGTTTATCTATCCACCTGATAATGGACATTTGTGTTGTTTTGAGTTCAGAGGTATTACTACTGATGCATTCATATAAAGTATTGTTTGGACATAGGTTTTAATATATCTTGATTATATACGTAGGTGTGGATTTGCTGGGTTGAATGATAAAAGTTTGATTAACTTTACAGGAAAATGCCAAATTGTTTTCCAAAGTGGGTTGTATCATTTTACATTTCCACCGGCAATGTCTGAGAATTCTAGTGCCTTCACATCCTTGCCAAAACTTATATTATTAATTGTTCTTTTTTTTTTTTTCCATTTTAGCTATTCTAATGGATCTATAACAGTTTATCATTTTATTAATTTTCCTGATGAAAAATGATAATGAAAATCCCTGCTTATGCTTATTGGCCATATGTATATTTTTCTTTGTAAAGTGTTCAAATCTTTTGTCAATTTTACAAATGGATTTATGTCTTCTTATAGAGTTATGAGTTCTTCATATATTATAGATACAAGTATGAAATGCATGCCAGATATATGTATTCCAAGTATTCAGATACATGTATTTCAAATAGTTCTTCCCATTTATATGTTGCCTTTCCATTTTATTGATGGTGTCTTTCAAAGGGCAAAAGTTTTTAATTTTCATAAAGTTAAATTTGTTTTTTTTCTCTTACGGTTTGTGTTTTATCTAAAAAATAATTACCTACTGCAAAGTTGTAAAGATTTCCTTCTGCTTCTTTCTCGAATTTGTATAATGTTCGTTTTTACAATATATCAAATCTATGACTATTTTGACTTAATGTTGAGGTATGTTATGAAAGTTAAGGTCAAGGTTCATAGTTTTTCCATATGAATATCTAGTTGTGTCAGCATTATTTATTGAAAAGACTACAATTTTCCCATTGAATTATCTTGGATCTTTCCAAGATATATTTTATTATTGCCCAAAGAGTATACCTTTTGATTTTTAAAAATTTATATTAAGCCCTAAAATATTTTTTTCTTTTTTCTAAGTCATTTGCATTTTCAAGTAAATTTTATTTTATTTTTTTTAAAGATTTTATTTATTTATTTGACAGAGAGAGATACAGCGAGAAAGGGACACAAGCAGGGGGAGGGTCAGAGGGAGAAGCAGGCTTCCTGCCGAGCAGGGAGCCCGATGCGGGGCTAGATCCTAGGACCCTGGGACCATGACCTGAGCCGAAGGCAGACGCTTAACGACTGAGCCACCCAGGCGCCCCACAAGTAAATTTTAAAATCCATTTATTAATTTATACATTACAGATTACTGTGATTTTAACTGGGATTGCACTGAATCTATAAATATATTTGGGGAAAACTGACATCTTAACAATATTGAGTCTTCCCATTAAATTGATGTATCTCTATTTATCTATCTTCTTTAATTCTCTCAGCAATATTTTACAGTTTTCTGGGCAGAGCTCTTACCCATATTTTGTGAAATTTATGTCCAAATATTTCATGTTTCATATTGATATAGATTTCCTACCAATATAGTCTATGGTGTATTCCATGAAAAACAGTGAAGTGTTCCTTGAAAATATGTAAGCTGTGAATTACATTACTATATTTCTTTTTTGGAGAGCCACATTACACATTAGAGCGTTAAATGTTCTGAGAAGTCTTACAATAAATGCTTCTCTTTACTTTTGATTAACTAGGTGTTTCCCAAAGGAATTTGACTACGGCAACTGTCTGCTTAATTCCCATTAATGTCTTGCTGAATTAAGGTTCTGAGGAAGACATTTTTTAGGAAATGGTGAAATGTCAAGATGATGGTTAGGTCCACCCTAGCCTGGCTCCTGTGGGTGGGAGGGTGTGGATCACATGGCAGTCTCAGCCTTGGGTGCGGGGACATGAGAACACTGGGCTCTTGGTCAGTAGCAGAAAGTGAGACCAGAGGCAGTAGAACTTGTTCTGCTGGTTAGTTATTTAACACTTATTTTTGCCTGGGATCTTGTTTTGCTCTTCCAGTCACTCCATCCTTGAGAGGTATGGGTCAATTACCTGTCAGTAAAAATAAATTCTAATGATTTCTATAACTGGAACTGTTAATGCCTGATAACACAAAGTTAAAGAGAGTCTCATAAGGGCATTGGAAACAACCTAAAGCCTTTCCTCCTGATCTTTTAATGCATAAAGGAAACGGAGCCTGGAAACATGCTTTGAGCTAAATGAAGAATAGATGGAAATGCTTATCTTGTCAAAGTGAGGCCTTAACATTGAGACATATATTAAATGAAATAAAAACAATTTTTAAGGATTTGAAAAATATGCTAGAAGTGTCAGCATTTATAAACCCAAGGTGACAGTCAAAGATTTAAGTAGAAATCATTTTGACTTCTGCTTATAAGAATGTTCTCTGTGATATGACAAGGCTATTTTTGGCAAAAATCAATATAGGAAGATAAATAGATGAATTATTTTTCCAAAGCTATATATATATATATATATATATATATATATATATATATATAATTTTTTTTTCCTTTAATGAGGGTTAACCTTTACCACATCCACTGGCAGAACATCATTACCAGTGCAGGGAAGGCACATACTATAAGGAAAGACCTCCTGAAAAGGAGGTCTGGATTCAAGAGAAAAGAAGAGCGAGATTGAGGGAATGTGAGTTATACATTATGCATTGCCACTATCTTATTTTGTACTCCAGAGTGATTATTACCATATATACTGCATACTCACTTTTTATGCAGCTAGACCCTTCTATTTTTTAAATTTTATTTATATATTTGACACAGAGAGAGCGAGCACAAGAAGGGGGAGAGGCGGGCAAAGGGAGAGGGAGAAGCAGTCTTCCCGCAGAGCAAGGAGCCCGATGCAGGACTCAATCCCAGGACCCCGGGATCATGACCTGAGCCGAAGGTAGACGCTTAACCGACTGAGCCACCCAGGCGACCCAGCTAGACCCTTTCATTTGACCCCTTGTTCATGTGCCACAACTTCCTAAGACTATGCTCATTGTTTTCTCCACAAATAAAATTGAGTTTGGGGAGTAAACCATGTCTTTTTTTTTTTTTTTTTAATAATATTCTGTCATTCTCAGGTTATTTCTGTAAAGCTTTATCCCCTTTGTAATTCCATTAAAATTTAATTACTTAATAGTGTTAGAAGGAATGGTAAGTATCTTCAACTACCAACATTTCCCCAGAGGGAGACCACACATGATTTCCTTTAAAAGTCACATCAACCCAGAAAGGGAGGCATTATGATAACACTTTTACAACTAAGTGCATGAAGATTAAGATTAAAGATTTTGGCAAAGATTATATAGCTTGTTGGTGGTAGGAATAGGATTTGAATCTACCTCTGACTGCAAACCTGTGTTCTTATCATTCGTTTCCCTAGGTGAAGGTGATTTTTTTTTTTTAATGGAGGGAGGCAACTTTCATGGAAATGGAGTCTATAAGACATATATTCCTGACCTTGTTTTCTTTTTATTTCTGTGTAGCAACCAAAATAAGCATATTGATGGAGACTTAAAGGTCAGTCTAAGACTGCATTTCATCCAGGAAAAAATAGTTGTTAGGTATTTTCTGGTGAGAAGCAGGGGCAAAGAACAAAACAGAAGTTTAGCCTCCTTTAAAGCCTTTGGCAAAGAACAGATCTCTTAACACCTAAGGGGTTAACAAAGCTGATCCTGTATATCTAATTTAAAACAGCTAAAAGGCATTCTAAGCAACTTTTATCCTCAAAGAAGGTGTGGCACGGAGTTACTTTCAAGTTTCTTTGTTTATAACTTAAAGGACTCTTAAGAGAGAAAAATATTTCCAGATTTTGTCAACATTTATATTTCAAAAGGGAAATTTATCTTGATTTTTTCAGTTTTGGAGAAACATATTGGTTTTGTAAACAGCAAATGTAAAGTCTCACATAAAATGCTTCCAGACCTATAGCTGAGATACGTCAAATCTGTTCCCACAAAAATCTCTCCTCCATTCAGCTTCTGTACAAGGTGGCTCTTGCAATTTTTATATACTGAAAATCTCTTCATATTTCATACACATCTGCAATCCCAACTCCAAAGGAAGCAGTGTTTTTTGAAAATACTCTCCAAGGAAGCTTTTGAAAATGAAAATGAAATAATTGTTTTGATAGAGCTGGGAGTTAGCAATGTATCAATTTATGACTTTAAGTCATCCAAGAGCCCCCTACGAGGCACAGTGACAAACTGGTAGACACCATTACACTCTGGAAAGGACTGTGTGACCTGGGGTAGAACCAGCTCAGAAAACTCCAGGTGTCAGGGAACACTGTGTAGGTACATCTAACTGTGGTCAGAGATACAGGCACATAGCTAGAAGGGAACTTCGACTGAGTTTAACTGCAAATTTCTTATTTTTCAATTGTGGAACAGAAGCCCAGAGGGATTAAGTTTATTTGACCTTGGGTCACACAATGAGTTAGCGGTCCCATGTTACTTTACTCCCTTTTGTTGATGACTATCCAGCATTTTTGAGAACTGAAGAGAAAAACTCGTTTCCCTGTGTTCACCAGTTGAGAAGCAGCAAAAAGTCTTTACAGATGAATAATTTTAGCACTGAATGAAAATAAATTATTCTTATATACATATGCACATTTTCTTTTAGACAGATAAAACTAGGAACCAAGGGAAAAAGAAATGTCTAATAAAGAAAGCACTTCAATACCCTAATGCTATTATAAAATGATAGACAATATAGAGGAAAGTTTTGGACCTGAGTACAACAAAAGTCAACAATAAGCTGTGCTTCTCTATCACTATCTTAATCAGTCTTTCAGTATTAGATACACAGTATCTCAGTTCTTCAGAATTTGTTATTATAAATTCCATGAAAACAGAAAAAGTTAGGGGCGCCTGGGTGGCTCAGCGGGTTAAGCATCCAACTCTTGGTTTCCACTCAGGTCATGATCTCAGGGTCATGAGATCGAGCCCCGTGGCTCCTTGCTCAGCTGGAGTCTGATTAAGACTCTCTCCCTCTCCCTTGGCTCCTCCCCCTGCACTCTCCTCTCTCTCCCTCTCTCTCTCAAGTAAAAAAATCTTAAAAAAAAAAAAAAACAGAGTAAGTTAGTTATTTAAAGAGCACAGGATCATCTTCTGGCAAAATGAGACTGAGGAAAAAACTGAGAAGAGAAAACAAAGACAGGTTGCAGGTAGAGATATGCTTTTACTTTTATCCATTGTTGAATACACCCATTTATAATTCTTGTTTCATTAAAGAAAAAGTATAATTCAACATAATTAGAAATAAACCCACTGTTTTATGATAATAGTAAGATTATTAGATTAGCTTTTTTTTATTCCTTCAAAGCACAAAATTTTTACAAAGCCTCAATACAAATTTCAAAAACAGCTAGTATAAGGTTGAGACAACCATTGGCTTATATTTTTTTATCTGTTATCATATTTGCATGTTAGATATACGCATTTATTTACTCATTCCACATTTATACAGAATATATGACATATTAATTACTTTGTTAGATACTAGAAAAACAAAACACAGAACGATCATGGAAACTTGGGTGCTAATAGTAAAAGCAGAGAAATTACCTAGCATTGACAATAAAGTATGAGTATTATTACATAATCTGTTAGATAAGACAACAGAGAGTATATGGAGTGTCATCCAAGTTGGACTTGATTTCACGGACTCTTCTGAGAGGTGGCACTTGAGCCTTTAATGATTTCAATGATGGTGAATATTGTCGCATACCAATCTGAGTATTACAATGCTGTGGTGTATGTGGGAAGTCCAAATTAACCAGCTTCTCATTAGTACACTAAGAACCACTTTTCCCTGTCTTTTCCAACTAGGAGTTTGGCAGTGGTTTTCAGAAGCTGGATCTTTCCTATAAGCTTTTCACTTGCCACTGGCATTGTTTTTAGTTACATATACTATTTCTAGGATTTACTGGGAGTATTGCTTAGATGTAAGAATTAAAATAGTCAAATCTATCAAAGTGCACACAGTGAAGAGAATCGGCAGTAATCATTTAAGGTATACAAGTGAAGCTAGGCTTAATACTTTACCATGGCGTTATATTAACAATATCTTGGTCTAAAGTACATTCAAACAAAAAAACGATGCAAGTTTTATTTAAAATCTACAATAGCAGAGAGCCTATTTGCTGTGATTCTTTCTAAAAATCTTCTTTTAATTATACACGACTTTAAGCATTCCATGCTGTTTAAATTATTATTTTCTTCATTAACATTTTCTGATAAACTTTGCACCCTTTTTGCTAGAATACAGTAGCTATGGTTTGTCATTTTCAAGGGTTAAATTTCTTAGGTGTGATAATCGTTAGCCTTCTATTATTTGGGTATTTATTTTCAAGATACTCTTCTAGCTACTCAGGAAACTACTGCAGCTCTAGGTAGAAGTGGTGAAGGTCAAACTTTTATCAGAAAAGTAAATAAATATATGAGAGATAGATAAATAGATCAATCTTTGTTGTGTTTAAATGTTAACCTGAAAGGGAACAGGAATGTGAATCTGTTCGTCTCTACATTTACAAACTATTTTTCTGTACAATATTTTCTTACTATACAAGTAAATGAATTAGAGTCTGAAATGCAAATGTAAAAACAAATTGAATGTGGGACACCTGGGTGATGCAGTCAGTTAAGCAACTGACTCTCGGTTTTGGCTCAGTTCGTGATCTCAGAGTCGTGAGATTGAGACCCATGTGGGGCTCCACGTTCAGCTTGGAGTCTGCTTAAGTTTCTCTCTCCTTCTGCCCCTCACACCCTACCCCTGCTCTCTCTCTCTCTCTCAAATTAATGGATAAATCTTTAAAAAAAAACAAATTGAATGAATTTGAGATCAAATTGATATAATTAATTTATCTCTTTTGGATTCCTACCCACTAAAAATATTACCATATTATCAATTTTAATTATTACTTTGAATTTATTAAGCACCTGTTGTACTAAGAATCTCATTTGACATATAGTAAGAACTCTGCCGTTAGTACATAGGTCTCAGAATGGACAATCTTCCAGCTGCTGCAACTTCTTCAGCGGATCTGCAGTTTATATCCCTGAAGACACCTCACAAGATAACTTCAGAAGAGAATAATCTAGAAAGTGATTGGTTGGGGATTGCTGTGTTTTGTTTCTCAAGCATTAGCACACAGCAGAATCAGGAGGAGGGCTTGTGAAAGTATGGATTTTTGGACCTTACCCCCACAGGTTTTGATTCCGTAGGTCTGGGGTAGGGCCCAGCAATGCACATTTCTAGCGAGGTCCCGGGAGTAGCCGCTGCTAGTCTAGACCACGCTATGGCAAGCCTGGTGCTAGAAGATGGGCTCCTAGATGGGGAGGCTTCCTCACTTTCTTTCTGTGTTTTTTTTTTTTTTTTTTTTTTTTAAGATTTACTTATTTATTTTACCGGGGGGAGGGGCAGAGGGAGAGGGAAAATCTCAAGCCGACTCCCCACCCCTGAGATCATGACCGGAGCAGAGCCGAAATCAACAGCCTGACGCTCAGCTGACTGAGCCACTCAGGTGCCCCAAGCCTTCCTAACTTTCTGATACATTCATTCCGTCTTCAACATTTTCCTCATCTGCACCCAGGCCGCTCCCCATCGATCCCCGCATTGATTCTCACAGGATCCACCTCTCGGGACAACTGAGAAGCTTCCCTCAGGACCACGTAGGCTATACCGCCATAGGGGAATTTGCTGCTCAATTTCTAACTGCGTATGTTTGTGTTACCCATGTACTCCCTTTCCCAAGGAGAAAAATGACTTCCTTAAGAGATGAATTTTATTGCTTAACAATAAGTGAGCTGGTTAAAACTAAAGTAACTAATTTCTAGACTGTCAAATTAAAAGAGAAACTAGCCCTGGAGCCCGCAATGGCTGCAAAGGCAGGTGCCCAAGTCAGCTCTCAATCAGTGGAAATCTAAAGCTGCTGAAGCAGCTTTTCTCAAACGCTTAATTGCTCGCTTCTTTCATATGACTCATTCATTCAACGGCACTCGGATACTCTCGGAACTGCAACATTGTCATTCCGTATATATCTGTAAACAGATTCTTCTGGAGAGATGAAATTAAATTTCAACTTCTAATAACATAAAACCAGCACCACCTGATATCTTGCTGTATACAAAATAGATGCTCCCATTCTCTTCAAAACCTGGACCATGTGGTGACAGATACTTAAGAGGATGGGGGGACAGCTTTTCTACACCCTTTCTGCACACAGTCGGATTCTCGAACGGAAGTGGGTTTATAATTTGGGCTCCTACTAGGGGGCTCCATACTCACGGCTCTGACATAACTTCCTGAGGAGGTTGACCGTGTAATTAATATCTGTATTGGTTTTCTGTTGTGTGTGTCGCTCCTCCCCGCCCCCATGCCAATTCATATGCTGAAGCCCTGAACCCTAATATGATGATGGTATTTGGAGATGGGGGCTTTGGGAGGTAATGAGGTTTAGATGAGATCATGAGGGTGGGGTCCCCATGATGGGATTACTGATTTTTATTTTTGGTAAAGATTTATTTATTTGAGAGAGAGAGAGAGAACATGAACAGGGGGGAGAGGGAGAAGCAGGCTCCCCGCTGAGCAGGGATCCTGATGCAGGACTTGATCCCAGGACCCTGAGATCGTGACCTGAGCTGAAGGTAGATGCATAACTGACTGAGCCACCCAGGCCGCCCAGGATTGCTGTTCTTATAAGAGAAAGTCAGAGCTTGCTTTCTCCTCCATGGGGGCGACACAGTAAAAAGCCTGCAAGCCAGAAGAGAGCTCTCGGAAAGATATAAATCTGCTGCTGCCTTGATCTTGGACTTCCCAGCCTCTAGAACTGTGAGAGATAAATGTCTGTTGTTTAAGACACCTAGTCCATGGTATTTTTTATACCAGCCCGAGCTAGTACACTACCCTGGAAAATTACTGCACACTGAAAAAGCAGCTTGAACTTTACAGTTCTATAGATCAGAATTACAGTATAAGTCTCATCAGGCTAAAGTCAAATGTATCATCAGTTTGTATCCCTATGTGGAGGCTTTAGGAGAGGATCCATTTCCTTGCTCATTTGGGTTATTGGCAGAATTCAGTTACTTAGGATTGTAAGTCTGAAGGCCCCCTTTCTTTGTTGGCTGTGAGCCGAGGACTGTTTCCAGCTTGTCGGGGCCACCCACATTCCTTGGCTCTTGTTTCTGCCCTCCATCTTCAAAGCCTGCAAAAATGGGTCAAGTCCCTTTTGTCCTTGGAATCTTTTCTCCTTTTTCTGCCATCTCTCTGACTCATTCAAGAAAGATTCTGTTTTAAAGGGTTCATTAGTTGGTCCCACCGAGCTAGTCCAGAATAATATCTGCATTGCAAGGTCCATGCTCTTAATCGTATTTGCAAAATCCCTTTGCCATGTATGATAACATATTCACAAATTCCAGGAATTAGAGCACGGGCATCTTTGAGGGACATTATTCTGCCTATCACAATGTTCCTACGAGGTCATCTCTGAGAATGAAAGAGAGCATGATTAATAAGTATGCCATGATAATGGGAAGAAACCAGGACACACTGTCACCCAATTTATGACATTGAGAATTAAGGGCCTAAAATAAGACATACATGTGTGCATGTGTGTGCATGTGTGGGGTGTGTATTTGGATGCTGGAGTAAAATGAGTTGAGCTGTATTATCAGGATATTATCTAATCAATGAAGTTAAAAATAAATATTTGAATAGTGCCTTCTGTGGGCCAGAGGCTGAGTGAGGTGTTAAAGAGATGAGTAAATACAGCTGTGCCTTCAAGAAGCTTCCAGCTAGTTTTCAGTAGATGTGTTTATAAATGTCCACCTTGATTCCCAAACATGCTCTAGGTCCATGTGATTTAGTAGGGATGGATGAGCATTTGATTACAGGTGAAGGGCACTGATTGGAGATAAAGAGTAAGTTCTCCTTGACCATGAAGGCACATGGAATTATCCCCCAGCCCTTAGGCTGGCAAACCAGGACCATTGGGTATAACTAAAAAGAAGATAAAATGAATGTCCTATTTAGAACAATCCTTTAATTAAGAAGTAGGCTACTGGGGACTCTGCTTTAATTAACCACAGAATACCACATTAACCTTTTCCTGTATTGTTATAAAGTTGAAGCTCTACTCCCTGAGGTAGAATTTCTTCAAATGCATTCTGCTATCCTTGGGCATATGCAGATTGAAAATGAAATTAAATATGAAGATACTATTTCCATTAAAAGATAATAATAAAACTCAAATTATGCATGTATTCATACATGATTGCATAATGAGTTAAAATGAGGCAATTGCTTTGAGACATTCATTGGTTCTAGTTAGAAATGCTTGCATATTTTATAAAAGTTAATGTTTTATATTTATTTACATTTGAATCATTATGCTGTCAGATGAGACTTTCTGGCTTGATAATCTTAATGTTATTAATTTGTCATAATCTTTTTTATACTAGAATGGCTATGATTCTGAGTTACATATGTACTATCTTAACATTCTTGTAACTATTTGGTATTTTATGCATTGTTTGAAATAATACTTTTTTCATAAACTGTTATAAAGTTTATATTAAACTCTGGGGTTGTTTCTAAACAAATATATTTAGAAATTTTCATGGCTAAGAGGTATTTATAAAATACTTTAACAAATAAGAATGTACTTTCATGCTCATCACTAAACAGAAAATTGAACATTGTGAAGTGCTTTAAGATATTTACAATTTTATTTATTTTTATTTTTTAAAGATTCATTTATTTATTTATTTTAGAGAGAGAGCGTGTGAGCTGGGGAGGGGCAGAGGGAGAGGGAGAGAGAGAGAGAGAGAGAGAGAGAATCTCAAGAAGACTCCCTGCTGAGCCCAAGGGGCTCAGTCTCAGGACCCTGAGATCATGACCTGAGCAGGAACCAAGAGTCTGATGCTCAACTGACTGAGCCACCCACGCACCCCAAGATATTTATAATTTTGAAGTTAGAATAGTACTGACTCTATTGTGAATTACTATTTTGAATATAATTATTGGTAGAGAGAGGAAATTTAATCTCCTCAATTGTGGCACATAAATCACATGAAAGTTGTTAATGCTAAACTTTAAAGAAAACAATGAAACAAAACAATTTCATTTCAGGAAACGATGGTGATTAAAACCAAGAAAAGTTGTTCTTTTGACAATGTAAAAACATCGAACATAAACATATAGACCAACCCAGAAAATGATGTGTTGATAACCACAAACATAAGTTTTTACAATAAGCCTATCATCAGGAGAGGAACACCATGTCAAAACAACTTTCACTTCATAAAGATTAGAAAATACAAATGTTGAATTCTACTATCATTTTCTACTGCATGCACATAAATCGATGTTTTTCACATTGTAAAATTTTCAATAAACACATTTACCATAAAATGCATATTTACCAAAGAATGTGTTGATGTGATGGATGCAATGATAAAGAAATTAACATTTTCTCATCTACTGTTAGGCACCACAAAGAGTAGACTGTATTTGGATGCATTTGGAAGTGGCATAAAGTAGGGAATAGGAACTGAATATGTTACAGAAAGCAGCTGAGGGCGCATGGATGTGGGGCCGCAAGATGGAAAGGAGATAAATGACATTAGCTGATAATCGGGCATTGGAAAAGTGTCGGTCACCTAGAAATTTTCAGAGCCAGGGTCTGATAGAAAAAGTATTTGAAATAGATTTTCAATTTTAATAATCGGAAAATAATAGTCTTTTAGTGTGGCGGAACAGATACAAATATAGGTAAGACATGATCTTTGTCCTTCTAATAAGTGAGAAAGAGAGTCATAAACATGCTTGTATCACAGCCCAACAAATGCTATCCATGCGTACAAAATGATACAGCTTTATGGTAAGGAACGTGTGGAAAACTAAGCATGCACAGAAGCATGACCTCACAGAGGTAGGTGGGAACTTAAGGTCTAAACTGTAATTTAAGGAGTTCATCAGATGTAGAATAAAAACAGAAATGAGAAAACTGAGCCAAGCACTGAAGCCCATGGGCATGTGCAGGGGCCTGACAAAGATGGAGACAATCAGATGCACAGCTGGGGACCCCATTATAAAGGGCCTTGACAGTCACAGCTTAGGCTTTGGACTTTACTCTGTAGTGATATCAAAGCATCATGGATGTTTTTGTAGGGGACGGACGTGGGTATCAGCAGGTTCCGGATAGAATAGAGAGGGAAGAGATTCGCAGAGAGGGTGACATGCTCGAAGTGCCCTTCCATGGTCCAAATATGAGCTGGGGAGGGATGGACAGAGGAGAGTGTATAAGGAGAGAAAGGCTGGAGGAAAATGGCAGAGATATAATTCTGGGGCTTAACATTGCTAACGGAAATAGGCCCTGTGTGAGCCATGGCCAGTTTGGAGACAAGTTGGAAGAGAAATCGAAAGTCCCGAGTTTGACTTTAGACATGCTGCATTTGAATTGCCCGTGGGACTTTCCATTAGCTGTATCTTCAGCAGGCTGTTGAATATCTGGATCTTGTGCTAAGAAGCAAGGTCAGATAAGAGATAGCGATTAGGGCCCGTGGAAATTGAACCTCTGAGAATAAGATGAGATTACTGCGGGAGAGCATATACATCAAGAGGTGACCTCAAATATTTAAAGGGTGAGTCCAGGCAGGGCTGTGAAAGAAGTTCGAAATGCTAGCGACCGAGTAAGAAGAGAGGCAGGAGAGGGTCATGTATTCTGTTTGCGGTTAAGTCTTGCAATCTGTGCCCCAGGAGTAGCCCCTCGCACCACCAGAGAGCAGACGTAAGCATCAGCAGATTGATTCAGTCTCTCCTTAATCACACATGATCTCCTTACTTATTGGTTGGGGATTAGCATCCACAGGACTGACAGTTGGTTTCCTTTTAGGAAAGGAGTTGTTGATGGAAACAAGCAGAAGCATTAGGATGCGGGTCTCTCATCTATTGTGACATCTCCTCTTCAGTGTTTCAGGTTGCACTTCGGCAATTTCATCACGTCGTCCCCAGTACTATTGCTCAAATTTGCAGCCACAATCCTCCCTATCTATTGGGTTATTTTGATGTAGCACAGGTAATGAGATGGGTCAGATACTTCACAGTTCCTTTTGTTTCCAAGTGCACATTTCCTCTGGTCCTTGTCAACACTGGCAGGAATGGTTTAAAAGAGACCTTTATAAAAGCTGCAGTGTTAGTTCTCTGCTGTTTATCTTTACTGAGCTTACATTATTTACACAAGCAAAATGCTATGAGTGCTATACTTAAATACCCTCTGTTATGTTTCTGTTTTATTGATACCTGAGGCCTCCCATACTTACGCTAAATTTGGTTGCTTGGAACACTGTCACCTAAGAACACTATTTTTCAAGAGGTGAAATTTTTATCCAGGGATTTTTTTTTTTCTGGCTAACCTTTTAATCGTGCCTTTATTTTTCTCTGTTGTTTTTCTTATGTCATCATCAAGTATTTTTTTTTTTTTGCCCTCAGTGTTGCTTTTTAAAAAATCTTCAAATTTCTATTAATTTCGTCAGTAATTTACGTTTACTAAACAAGAACAAAAGGAACAGAAATAAAGAACAAAAAGGCAGTCATGCCATCAAATGTCCTGCTGGCATCGTCCTGAACAAACTTGGTAGAGTTTGTAACTATTTACAGACCTCAGCATAAGCAGACGTAGATAAATCTATAGATTTGATCCCATTCACTCAAAAAACCCATGGTTTTCATGCCTTAAGTAGAAGCTCTACTGAAGAATATCAGAGATATATGGAAGAGACATGATGAGATCATACAGTTGCTTGGGGGTTCTTGTCCTCAAGTTTTGTCAAAGAACATCCTTGGGGAAGTCAGGGAACTATCTGATTCCCTTAGCCAATATGTCTGAAAGCTTCTGTAACTCTCTTTGGTCCCCAAATACTAAGGGTAATCAAAGCTTAGCTAATGTAACAAAGGTAGAAACAAGCTAGACTGCTTAACATATAAGCCCAAGCAGACTGCCAGGGTTTGGGGAGGAGGGCGGGAGTAACGGAAAGGTGAATGAATGGGAAGGTGACATATGTTTAGAATTTTTGTCAACCTGAACATCTGGGTTTCTGTCCCCGTGTTCATACTCAGCCTTTCTAGAGGACTCATGGAGCAAGTGTTTATAGAGCTGGGAGGGTCGGGTATTAGTGGCTAAAGGGCGGAGTCACGCATTCTGATCTCTGAGAAGCCAACTCCAAGAAAGAGATCACTGTGCAGGAACTTTATTAGGACCTGCCCTTGGAAATTTTGATCAATATTAACCACTGAGCCAATGTTTTCATAAATAGAAAATCTCCACTGAGAATATCAGAGATAAATGAAAAAGGCATGCTGAGGACACACTGGGTGATTTGGAAAGGGGGAGAAGCAGGGTTGGATAATGGGAAAAGCTGTGTTCTGAAGCAGCCTTGGTGAAGGTCTCAGCCAACCCTACAGGGAGCTCTGAAGCTGGGGTGGCCCCTACATCAACCAATTATTGAATAGAGGCTGCCCCAAAAGGGCGGTGACTTCCTCCAGCTGAGGCATTTCCTAAAGAGGGATGATAGCTGAGGGCTTTGTGCTGGCAACACTATTGGTGACTAAGGAAATATATCTTTCAATCCTGAAGAGGAGTCTGTGTCATATCAGAGTGCCCACTACAGTCCATTCCTTTCACCACGCAGATCTCCTTCTTTCTCTAAGTTTGGGGGTCGGGGAGAGCTCCTCTAAGATTTTGGAGAGTCTCTTTCTGTGGAAGTTAGAAGACAAAGGTGAATAGGACAAAATACTGCAGATGGTCTTGGAGAAACAATAGATATTCATCATCTCTTTACCACCAACCATTCTAGATTCCTACCTTCACCTACTACCTCCACCTGTCTCAGTGGCTAGCCTTTATCATGACCTATGCCTTCATCTGTGAGGAGCCTGAGCCCCTGGATGTCAAGCCTTTCTCAAGACAGAGATTCTGCATTTGTCCATTTATTGCCAAAATTACTCAAGGGTGTACTGATAGGCACCCAAGGTAATCGAGCTGGTCGCTAAATATATTTCTCCCTGCCCCCATTAGTAAGAGTATCCCTATTTTCTTCTGATGATCTGTTCAATTATATCACCACAGTGGTAACTATTTATTTTGCCAGGAAATCTCTTGGAATGAGGTACCCTAAGTGCCGTGAACTGTAAGCCACCAGAGAGAATAGTTCAGTGGGCCTCTTGCTGCATCCCCTGTAGAAGCATTCTTCCTTTGGAAATTAGGGTCTCTAATACCACAAAACTCAGATTTATGGGGATGGGAAGCACACATTTATTCAATTGGTTCACCAAGATGATAGTAAGCAAAGCCAACCTATTTCTTCCCCTTGGTTTCTGGACACATGAATTCTACCTAATGTGGGCACATCATCACATGATGGTTGTGGACTAAAATATACACTGCCTTCTGGAGAATGGTGATAGTTGACGGCTGCTGTAAACAGGTCATGTAATTTGTCTACTTGTCTAGTTGTCTCATGCCTCTTCCTTGATGGGTGCTTTTTGGTGGATGTCAACATGAGGTATGGAAATCTTTGCACTCCCATAGATCCATCCTCATGCTCTATCACAACTTCCTTATCCTCAATCTTCTAATCTTTCCTTTACCAGACCCTTGAACAATTGGCCAGGCCATTCGCTACTGCCCATGACTTTATGTATGTTATAACCTCAGGTTGCCCCCAAGTGGGTCTTGTCCATTCGTGGCTGGCACTCACATCCTGAGCCAAAATGTTCATGAACCAATCTTGTTTTCATTTTCTCCTCCATTATCTGGTCGTATCCCCTTCCCCCAATGTGGTCAAAGATATGAGCTGAGAAGTACAACAGTGGTAAATGACCTGTGGGTCTGGACTACTTGCTTGTGTGGCTTGATTGTGACCCCTGGTCTTCTTCATGACCAATCCTGGTTGTAATGCTTCTATAGTATAACATACTGATGATGGGCTCACTTGATCTTGTGACTTGGACAGCTCTGGACCCATGGTAACTTTGTCTCTACCAGGGTTCAGTAATGTAGCAGGAGCTGTTTTCAAAAGGTCTATAATTATCTACTCAAGATGGTCTTGTTATTTAGCTTTAGGGGTCTGTGCTATAATTCTCTTATTGGAACACACAACAAACTCCAAGTAGTATATTTCCCTACCACTGATAACCTTTAATGTTATAGAATCTTTTAGCTCCTATGGGCCAAGTGGCAGAGCTGCTCACACTATAGCCCAGAACTGCTTCAGATCCCTTTATTACTCTAGATCCTGCTGTAAACTGGCAACTTTATTTATTTCCTGGTGTATGGGTTACAGTGGTATTTCTAGGTATGAAGTATGTCATTTCCCCCAAGACGTGGGGACAGATTTAGAGGCTTCCATTTGGCTTTTCACATTAATATAACTCTCACCCCACAGGTAAGAACCAAGGTGGGGCTGTGTCAATTACCAGGTGGCTCTATTTCAGTAAATAAGGGAACTGAGGAAATCATCACACGGCAGCTCCACAGACCCAGTGGATACACTGTGTCCCAGATCTGAGTCAGTACTCTCTTTATTGACATTCTTCATATGCTCCCAGTAAGACTGGGGCCCCATGATGTTACTTTGGGTCTTTGTGTATCAATCTCACCTCCAATTCCATGTCTATCTGTCCTAGAAATGTTTATGTACAGTTATCTGTGTAAATGGCCACAAAGTCCCCTCTGAGGGAGGATTTGGGAAGTTGTAGTGCATACTTGCAAGACAGTTGTAAAATTCTTCCTTTGGGGACCCAGACTCTCCTTCAATCACTGGAAGCCTCTGAAACTGAAATCTGACTCAGATCGAGAAACTGGGCAAGACATTGTAACCCACAACCTGATCATCCATCCTTATAACTTTTGATTGTATGTGGAGAGCACCATTGTTGGTGATCACCTCCTTTGTCCCAGGAGAAGCCATGCTTCTATTGACCATCTCCAACGCGGTCAACAGGTATGCCTTTGGCTGCTGCTCTGATCTTAACACTTATGTTGATAATGAAGTCCATTGGTTTTGTGATTATTAAATGCCGCCCTCTTTCTGTTCTTTACTGGGGGTCTTATCCCCATTTCTATCAGTGCAGTGGATTACAGAGAGCACCTGCCACTCAGTTTCGTCGTCATGCTGGTGCCCCTTCAGCAGCATGTTCCCGCTTTGGTACATGGCTTATTCTCAAAACCTTCTTGTGGTACAGAGTCATCTGACAGGATTTCAGGCACACATACCATATCTGCTTCTCTGATCTTTTTAATCTCTTATTTCACCACCTGCCATGATAATTCTGGGGTTCTCATGACCTAAGTTTGGGTTACATAGTACAGACCGTTACTTTTTTTCTTAGCATTGCATTTAATCCATTTTTGTTTAACACCTTCAGAATCTGGTTATGTACAGTTTTTTAGCTCCTGGTTGGGCTCAGCTTCTCCTCCTACCCCGGTCATTGTGACTTAATCTAGTGATCAGGAAGGTGGGGGCAGACACTGAAAGAACTCTGCACTATCTTCAAGATCTTAACAGAGGTAATTGAACTACTTTTACAGGCTCAGAGAATTCAAGTGAATCTGGGCATTTGATATTTTGGGGTGCATCAATCCACATATCCTTATCCCATATGTTAGAATTTCATTTTTTCATTTTTCATTTTTCATTTTTCCCAGCCTGGTCTTGACCTTGCTATAGGAAGCCTGTTCAGTTGAAGAATTTAATCTTCTGTAGCTCTGCTACTCATATGGTTAAGCCCTGGGCCTGGTTCACAGATTTTTCTATACCTCTGTTATAGGAGATGAGAACTTTTTTATATGCTATTAGTGGGACCCTTCGGTTTTCACATTTGCTTTAATTTTTTAAAACTTAAATTTATCATCTTTCTCCAAAAGCATCCGTATGCTTAGCAAACAGTAATCATTACTTTCGGTACTTGTAATTACTATGCCTCCCATCATCTCAAGTGCCTGCCATATCTTACTTTCTAGTGCATTTTCTTTCCCTGCAATCCCACCCCAGCTCATCTCCTGTGAGTGTTTTAGTAATTGCTGGGCACCCGTGGCGGGGACTATCTGCACTCTATCTACCACCATTGATGGGGTTCTCTCTGGCATTGTCATCTGGGTGGGGGGGATCCCACTCTCAAATTCTATCTTGGGGTCTTATTTCTCAGACAATTCTGCACCAGCTCTCACAGGTTGCGATTACTAGGAAGCAAATTACAGCTTAGAGATCAGTTTCTCAGAAGACTATTTGGGAGTGCTCTCAGTCAGTACTCATGGAAAGGAAGGAGAGGAAGCTGATTTGGGAAGAGGCGGTGTTGGCCTACAATGCAGTCTTGATGAAGACCTGAGCACACCCCATGGGAAGCTCTGAACCTGGGATGGCCCTCACATCACCCACATTGGATGGAGGCCACTACAAGGAGGGGTTGTACTCTGGGGAAGTGTATTAATTTGGGAGGGCTGTCATATAAAATATGACAGATTAAGTGGGTTAAAGAACAAAAATTTATTTTATCACAGTTCTGGAGGCTAGAAGTCCAAGATCAAGATGTTGACCATTTGGCTTCTTCTGATGCCTTCCTCTTTCCTTGGCTTGCAGATGGCCACCTTCTCGCTGTGTCTTTATGCGGTCTTTCCCTTGTGCATGTGCATCCCTGGGGTCTCTATGTGTATCCAAATTTCCTCTTCTTATAAGGACTCCCATCATAATGGATTAGGACCCACCCATATGACCTCATTTAATCTTGATTATTTCTTTAAAGGCTCTCTCTCTAAAAAGTCACATTCTGAGGTATTGCGGGATAGGGCTTCAACATATGAATTTTATGGGGAACATGATTTTTGTTGTTGTTGCAGGTTTTTTTTTTTTTTTTAATAAACATCCTCTTTCTGTGTCATCAAATTCCCACATTTTTTTCCTATAATAAATTTGCTTTAGTTATTCCATAAGGCATTTTTCTTTGGTCTCTTCCTTTTTAAGTTTCCTTACAACATTAAAGGGATACATAGGAGGATTAAACCATGAACATGGCACATGCCAATATCATTTGTGCTGTAAGACACCGTCTTTAGCTGGAGGCTACCTGTTACAGTACTCTCAGCACCTGGGCAGTAACTTCTTTATTTTTGAAGGGGAATCTGGGCAGGACATTACCACATCCCGTAAAGGCAGGTAGTGACTGTTATGGACGAATATTTAGGTCTCCTGCAGATTCATATGTTGAAATTCCAATCCCCAGTTGGATGGTGTTAAGAGGTGAAGCCTTTGGGAGGTAATTAGGTCATAAAGGTAGAGCCCTCATGAATGAAATTAGTGCCCTTACATGAAGAGACGAGACAGCTTGCTTCCTTTCTGCTCTCTCTACCATGTGAAGATACAATGAGGAGATGGCCATCTGCAAACCAGGAAGAAGGACTTTACCAGGACCTCACCATGCTGGCACCTTGATCTTAGACTCCAGCCTCTAGAACTGTGAGAAATAAGGGTATGCTCTTTTTTTTAAATTTTATTTTATTATGTTATATTAATCACCATACATTACATCATTAGTTTTTGATGTAGGGTTCCATGATTAATTGTTTGCATATAACAACCAGTGCTCCATTCAATACATGCCCTCTTTAATACCCATCACCAGGCTAACCCATCCCCTCACCCCCCTCCTCTCTAGAACCCTAAGTTTGTTTCTCAGAGTCCATAGTCTCTCATGGTTCGTCTCCCCCTCCGATTTCTCCCGCTTCATTTTTCCCTTCCTATTATCTTCTTTTTTTTAACATATAATGTATTAGTTGTTTCAGAGGTACAGGTCTGTGATTCATCAGTCTTACACAATTCACAGCACTCACCATAGCACATACCATCCCTAATGTCTATCACCCCAGCCACCCCATCCCTCCCATCCTCCACCACTCCAGCAACCCTCAGTTTGTTTCCTGAGATTAAGAATTCCTCATATCAGTAAGATCATATGATACATGTCTTTCTCTGATTATTTCGCTTAGCATAATACCCTCTAGTTCCATCCACGCCATTGCAAATGGCAAGATTTCATTTTTTTGATGGCTGCATAATATTCCATTATATATATAGACCACATCTTCTTTATCCATTCATCTGTTGATGGACATCTTGGCTCTTTCCATAGTTTGGCTATTGTGGACATTGCTGCTATAAACATTGGGGTGCACATACCCCTTTGGATCACTACATTTGTATCTTTGGGTAAATACCCAGTAGTGCAATTGCTGGTCGTAGGGTAGCTCTATTTTCAACTTTTTGAGGAACCTCCATACTGTTTTCCAGAGTGGCTACACCAGCTTGCATTCCCACCAACAGTGTAGGAGGGTTCCCCTTTCTCTGCATCCTCGCCAATATCTGTCGTTTCCTGACTTGTTAATGTTAGCCATTCTGGCTGGTGTGAGGTGGTATCTCACTGAGGTTTTGATTTGGATTTCCCTGATGCCGAGCGATGTTGAGCACTTTTTCATGTGTCTGTTGGCCATTTGTATGTCTTCTTTGGAAAAATGTCTGTTCATGTCTTCTGCCCATTTCTTGATTGGATTCTTTGTTCTTTGGGTGTTGAGTTTGATAAGTTCTTTCTAGATTTTGGATACTAGCCCTTTATCTGGCTATGCTCTTAATGCAATGTTTGTTACATTGGTAAAAGGTTGAAAAGGGTATACTCATTTTTTTTATTATGTTATGTTAATCACCATACATTACATCATTAGTTTTTGATGTAGTGTTCCATGATTCATTGTTTGTGTATAACACCCAGTGCTCCATTCAATACGTGCCCTCAAAAAGGGTATACCCTTAATGCGATGTTTGTTACAGTGGCCCTCGTTTGACTCCTTCAAATTACTCATACTTATTTCTTCTTGTAACACATCTTCAGAATCCAAATCATGAAACCATTACTCTGCCTAGTGTTCTCTAATTCTAACTCAAATACCAGTTCTCTTCAAGCACCAAAAACATACCTTTCTCTCCTTTATACACCTTTGCATGACGCATTGGGCTTGCTTCTTTTTACCTCTCACTTCTCTTTAGACTGTGAATTCCCTTAGCCCAGGAGCCTTTTTTCATTTGGTGTTTGCTTTTCTATATCTTTATTTTTTAAATTCTCACTGTTTCTGGCACAGAATTGTACTTAATAAAATATGTATGAATTAATTTAATCCAGTGCAGAGCCATCTTTCTGTATGCATATGAAATGTTGTAGCATTCCCAAATTCAAGTAAAGCTATAACCAACTGGAGGTCCGGCTGATAAGAAACTGATTGGAAACAATAATTTAGGTCTTGCCCAGGCATGTTTAGGGCAATGTAATTGAGACAATTAAAAAAAAAGAAGTTTTCTGACCCAGATATGGTAGCCCTTAGTTCTGGATGAGATCACATCACTGATGATGAATTTCTTTGGATTCAGACTTACATTTTCCAAGAGAAATTAGATGCCATATGCCAAATACAAATACCACTGGAAGACAAAGGCATTACTGGTCATTAATATTTTTAGATTGTTTTGAAAGGTGATTTCTTCAGATTGCTCTCCACGTGACAGCTGGCTAAGAAGTAATGGCATACAGAAAAGAGATGTTTTGATGTTAGTGAAAAAATGGTGACTAGGTGGGTCTACTTGATGTGAGTCTCACTTAGCTTCAGGAGGAGAATATAGGGTGATCGAATGGGGCCAAAAAGTATGAAAGCGGTATTAAAAAGAGGAGGGGATGGTTGCTAAAAATGAACCTCAGCTGCTTCAGAATTTTGCCTTGGGCACTCATCATTATTTCAGAATTTTCAATCCTCATCCAATACATTCATAAAATATCTTTTCCCCACAGAAGGCTATGATACAGCATGTCAATTCAGGTCAGAAATGAAATATCAAGGCAAGCAAACTGGCATAAAATCAGAGAACACAAGATAGTAACGGTGGTGTTAGTAATTCTTTTCAAAGGCCTCTGAAAAATGTACTGGAGAATATCGTCCAATGCCTAGCACTCAAATTCACAGCAGTGAATTTGGTAGCAGTCTCAGAAAGAAGCAAGCGAGCAAACAAACAAAACAAAGCCAACCATCCCCAGTTCACAGCAAGTGATTTATGTTCTTATTCTTTCAAAAAAGCTTCCAAAATGATGAAAATTTTAGTTCATGATTGAATATTTTTTACTGCCTACATGCTCTATGAGTAAAAATCAATAATTTCTACAGTCAGTAATCCATCAATTTCATGAAAATTTAATGTAACAATAGGAATACATAGTTTGCTACTGATTTTCAGAGTTAGTAGATTTTATATCTGAAAATAATAGCTGTGTGTTGTGGTAGCATCACAAAGTTACATCCTTTCTTACCCCATAACTAATTTTTCTATTAGGTCAGAAGAAGCAGCTATTTAAAGATAATTAAATGGTTTTTTGATTGTGCTCCCTCCAGATAATATGTGTATCTTCACTCTTTCATTGTTTTCTATCAACAGTAAAATCAGTAGGAATAGACTGAAATTTGGATGCAAAATATAGACACAAATAATGCAACGTGTGAATGTTAAATTGAACCACGAATCATTAGTGAGTGATTTCGTTTTTAAATGTTACGAAAAGTAAAAGTCTTTTCATAACAAGATAGTCATAGATGCTTCTTTCTCCAAAAACTAAAGGTAGAAAAAGCCTTTGAAAAGCAAGGGTGATTCAACAGCATAAATTCGGCAAGGAAAAAAAGTCTGTTTTATTCTGCCAGCCTCCCCTAGAGAAAGTAATAGAATGAACTAGTAAGGAACAAGCCTGAGGCACCTTTACATACATTTCTTTCCCTTATGTTGCAAAATCACAGTGCAGGCTGAATTTCCTAGGAGTCAACAGTTTAAGATGAGAAATTTCTACAATTTCAAAAAAATAAAATGTAAAATTAGTACTTTCATTAGAGTCTAAATGAGAGATGACTATTTTGAAATATTCTTAACCTGAGTGATAATTATTACTTATACTTGTAACATCTTTTGTTTGGATATGAAGAGTGGAGAGCCAGAGAATAAACATGAAATGTGCCACCTAATTTTATGATGCATGAAGCAACATTCCCCACAGCTGGTAGTTTTGAAAAAATCTTTATTTATTTATTTTTAAGGATTTTATTTATTTATTTGAGAGAGAGAGAGAGAGAGAACAAGAGAGAAAGCACAAGCAGGGGGAGGGGCAGAGGGAGAAGCAGACTCCCCACTGAGCAGGGAGCCCGATGTGGCACTCGATCCCAGGACCCCAGAATCATGACCTGAGCTGAAGGCAGACGCTTAACTGACTGAGCCACCTAGGCGTCCCTTTGAAAAATTCTTTTAAGTTTATAAAGACAGTGAGGATATTAAATGAATGAGATAATCATAGAATTTTTAGGAGTACGAAGATTTAGAAATGTTTAAATACAACCTTTCAATTTTTTTATGTAAAAAAAGTATAAATATTTTAGGTAAGGAATTTAAAATCCTAACCTACCAAATAATTTAATCCTTGGCTTCATATTTTATTAAAGCATAGAGGCAAACAAAGAAGACCAATATCTCCCACATTTTCCTCATTTACTGAATTGAATATTTTGATGTACCACATACTATTGTCTGTCATTAGTGTTGATTCTATCTTCTCAAAGAATGAAATCAAAGCTGATATATTTTTAAAGTTTACTTGTCACTGAGTCTGTTTCTACACTCACATTAGTTCCCAGGGACACTAAAGTCACTCACACTCATTGATTTGGCTTAATATGGACATAGTCAATGTTATGCCATAAGTTAGATGGTACTGCTTCTGCCCGGATCTTCTGTAAACTATGGGAGTGAGGTCTATAGGATATTAGATGGTTAAAGAAAGTGTGTGTGTGTGTGTGTGTGTGTGTGTGTGTGCTTGTTTCACAGAAAGTAAGGTGATAATATTGGCAACAATATTCCAGGGTCTACCTTTGCTGAATTTTGCATAGTCATGTTTTCACAAAAGCTTCCCCTCTTGTCAAATAGCCACGTAAACCTTAGAAGCTTAGGAGCTGATGGTTTACAAATTAATAAACTTATTTCTTGGGGCTACCAGTTCACAAGTGAAGTGGCCCCAGTCTCTTTGTAGAATAAAAATACATGATAGACAGGAAAGAAGGGTCTTCCATGAAGACTAGGGAACATTAGCAATGCTTGGTGAATGCCTGGTGTTGTCCACGTGACCTTTCACATTGATTTTCGGAAAAGTTATCAATTTCTCCTGTGTGGACAGAGATTCCCATCCTTTTCAACACCGTTTCCTTATATTTTTCTCAATGTCTTTTTTTATGCTAGCTCTTTTCAAACCATTAGCATCCATGAATGTACTGTTGAAGAGTGTTAATTTCCAAACCCACAAAGTCAAGGAAAACAAAACATGCCTGACTGTCCCTCCTTTGAAAATAGCCTCGGTCTAAATTTTAGGGTTCATAAATCTCAGTGAGCTGATCCTGTTTCATCTTTTTGTTAGTTGGAGCAGTTGTTATGTGGATGAATTTTCTGACAATGTGTTTCATGAACTTACTTTCTAACAGTTTCAGTAGACCGCACAGGAGTGTTCACCTGAAATGTACTCATTCCGAAACTCCCTGTGCCCATTGCAAACTTAAAATAGTCCTTTTGCCTTCTCCCTAGAACTGTTTTCGCATTTGTTCCACAGTACCCTTATGGTGGTACATTGGTACCTTTGGATTTAATAAAAATTCCCAATGTGGAAATTTAGCTTTGGAAATAAAGTGTTGTGTTTTATTTTCTAGGATTATTTTTTGTAACTTTTTATTTTAATATAATTTCAAAATCACAAAAAAAGCTGCAAGAATAGTTAAGAAACTCTCATATATTTTTACCCAGATTCATCAATTATTTACATTTTCCCAATTTATTTTATCATTCTTTCACTCTATCCATTATCTATCATCTATTTTTCTACCCATCCATCTTTCTATCTATATCATCTATCTATCTATCTATCTGTAATTTTTTTCTGAATCAATGGAGAATAAATTGGAGATGTTGTGCTTATTCACCCTGAAATAATTGTGTGTTTCTTTAGAACAAAGACTTTTACATAACCACATTACCATTCTCAAAATCAGAAATCTCAACATCAGTACAAAAATATTATTGAATTCACAGTCCATATTCAAATAATCATCAATGGTTTCATAAATGTCTTTTGTAGATATTTATTCCCTATGAAGAATGCAATCTTATATCATATATTATGTACACTTATCAAATTGCTTTAATTTTCTTTAATCTGAATTAGTTTCTTCAACTTTCCTTGACCTTGATATTTTTGAAGAGTAGAGGCCGTTACTTTATAAATTTTTTTTTTTTAAAGATTTTGTTTATTTATTTGACAGAGAGAGACAGAGCGAGAGAGGGAACACAAGCAGGGGGAGGGGAGTGGGAGAAGCAGGCCTCCCGCTGAGCAGGGAGCCCAATGCGGGGCTCGATCCCAGGACCCTGGGATCATGACCTGAGCCGAAGGCAGACGCTTAACGACTGAGCCACCCAGGCGCCCTATAAATGTTTTTTAATTTGGGTTTATCTCTTGTTTCCTCATGATGAGATTCAGATGTTACATTTTGAACAAAAATACCACATAATAAATATGTCCCTCTCAGCATATATTTTATTATTAAAAAATGATACTGGTTTGTTCCAACAAGAGCTTTTTAAAAATGAAACTTTTCTACCTTTGCCCCTTGTGCAGTAAGTGAACAGCCTAGATAGCCAAAAAATGAAACACAATCAAATGTAATCTAGTTCCCCAGCCTCCTGAGGAGAAAAAATAAAATATAGATCATACAAAAGTAAAGGGAATATACCTTTTTCCAACTTCAGAAAGCTCTTTTTTATTTTATATTTGGTTTATATGCCTATATATTATTGTATTTTTTTCAACAAATACTCATTGCCTACATGCTATGTGCAGACATTTTTTTTCTGCTGGGCACCAAATTCCTTCAAGTTAAATGTTTGTTACCCAATGACTTCATTTTCTATTCCAGACAATCCTAATTACACTCACCATGACAGTGTCAAGATGCCTTCAATGAAGTCACAATTTCTTTTTAATCTCCAGTTCAAAAAAAAACATGTTTAAATCTAATTGTTTACCAGACTACAACACTTTACCTCATTTACCTCTCCTGGTATAGAACCTCCCCAGTCTACAGCCTCCTCTCCTGAGTCTCCTTGTCCATTTCTGATGACCCCTTCCCACCCATTCTGTTCAGTCGGCTATTAGCCCTACAAACCACTCCTTGACTCTATTTTTCCTCAAGTTTTCCCTAAAAACTCCCTTCCCCTTCTCTCAAATTATGATCAGTTTTTCCTGGAACCCCCAACTATCTTTGCAGGTGCTTTCTGGAAATCTCCACTTTGACACCTTACAACAACCTCAAAGTCAGCCCTACCCCTTACCTCTAGCCCAGCTTTACTTCCTGGGTTTCTCTGGGTAGTGGCCTCCCCTTGCTTCAGTTTAGAACACTGCTGAGGTCCCCACAAGGGATGGGCTTTGGCCTCTATTGCCACTGCCCCTCACTGCTGCTCTCTCTGCTAAATCTTGCTGCCCTCAGCACTCACAGGTGTTTCTAAGAGCACTCACCAATAAGAGTCATACATGGAAATCTCTCAGAATCTGTCTCCAAGGGAACCCGATGAATGAGACAACCTCTAATCTGCTCGACTTGGAAGGAACAGATTTTAATGATTTGGCAGAAATTTCTACCTAGAAGAGTGCTTTAAGGAAAGAGAGGATATTACCTCTTAGGGATGGACTGATGATAAACTATTGAGCTGCATCCCCACCCAAACGCACTGAACAGAGTAAAGCCCCGCATACGCTGTCCTGCCTCACCTCATCAAAGCAAGCAGCATTTTACACAGGTCCCAAAAGCAGGTTTTACCAGGCTATGATAACACTGGGACCTGAGCCCCAGAACTCCTATGCTGTCTTCCTATTTCTACACTTGCTTACTTGCTCCATCAGGTGCTTAGATAATGTAACATTTTAAGATGTATTTTGAAACTTTTAGAAATAAAGGAATCTTCCCATGTATTTTTGAAATACTATAATGGTTGGTAATACCTATATTTAAATGCTATAATACCATGTTTCACTATAAGCATGTTTATGAGGTTAAGAATAAACTTAGCAAATGACTTTAAGAAATGCAAAAGGAAGTAGATTAATAACAGTTTTTTTGAAGTAGTTATGAAGGGGGGCAAAATTATTATTTTATCTACTGTAGTGCTACATGACATTATACAAAAAGCTATATATATTCCACTTTGGCATTATGAATTGCTAGAAAGTTAGCCGTTTGATTTGAGTACTTTTAAAAAATCTGAATATAGCAACTACTATCCTTTCTGTTCCTTGCTGCCACTGAAGCAAGGTGCTTGTTTTCACTGAGGCTGAATAAAGTCTATACCCAATCTTTACATTTGGTATAGTCTTTATCATCTCAATGTCTAGCACGAATGGCTGTCCACTTTCCTCTTTTCCAAATGTATAGTTTGTATTATTAACAGATTTAAAATAGCATGTATATTCTGAATACTTCATTTATGGCAAGCACTGTTCCAAAAACAAACCATGCAGTTAGAATTCAAAATCAAGCATTCTGACCCTTTAGTGGCCACAAAGTTACCTTTCTGAAAATATATGATATTAGGAACTGAATGTGTGTACTCCCCCCAAATTTCTATTCCTATGTTTGAAGCACTAACTCCCAGTCTGGTGGTATTTGGAAAACAGAGCCTTTGGGAGATAATTAGGGTTAGATGAGGTCATGAGGGTGGGGCCCTCATGATGGGATTAGTGCCCTTCTAAGAAGAGACAGCAGAGTGCTTGCTTCTTCTTCGCTCCCCATCACCTGATTCATGGACCCATATGTGAGAAAAGAGATGAGGTGGCCATCTGCAAGCCAGAAAGAAAGCTCTTACCAGGAAACACATGGGGCTGCACCTTGATCTTGGACTTCCCAGCCTCCAGACCTGTGAGAAATACATTTCTGTTATTTAAGCCATCCAGTCTGTGGTATTTTGTTATGGCAGCCTGGACTAAGACACATAGATTTTAGGAGAACTTCAAGTGACTTAAAAGTGGGAAAATAGTCAACAGAGATTGGGTGTGTTATTTGCCACTGGGACATTTTGTGAGGGTATCCTAATCAACAAAAAAGTCACTAGCTTTTACTTTTGAACAAGCTGCCAATTCTCGACAAGGCTTAGAATCATATTTTTGTTTTATTTTTCCTTTGCCTAAGAAATATGTCATTTGTGGTTTTATAATTTTTGAGCTGGAAATAATTTATGTTGATTTTTCTTAAAGACTCTGTGCCATATTTTCTCAGTCTCACCTAGTACATGTTTCTGATTTCTATTAAATGTATGTTTTCTAAAAAGTTTTTCTCTTTAGACTGAATGTGGAGCTGCTATCATAAAGTTAGAATTTTAAAGACATCATTACATTTGCTATTAAAAGTAGTATTCAGTGTCAATTTTCCAGGCAAGAACAACATCTCAGCACCACAGATAGAAAATGAAATATTCGAAACATCCAGAAACATCTGCCAGTCTCCAGTGAATACTCTGCAATGAATCTGTGCTATCATAAAATAAGAATAGAGGTCTTTGCTTAGAATTACTAGCACACAGTGCCTCATTAACTAACCCAGCCAATCAATTAGGGTCACTGAAAGGTGGCATAATAGGACTTTGGGGGAACATAACCATTTTCCTCATTAAATACTAACAAGCCAGTTCTCATACTTTTCTGATACCATTATGTTTCCTACATTTCCTCCCTGCCCATTAACTATAGTCCTAATAATCACATATCTGCTTATAGCAGCCTGTCTTTTTAATTTACCTGCTGTATCAATTTTGAACATATTTCCCTGATGGTTACAGATTTTCTTCCTTTGGCAAGAATGTCAGTCCAAAACAATCTTACCTTTCATTTATAAAACTGCTTGAATCTTTTAAGCAGTCTGGTAATAAAATGCACAGTTGAAAATTTGAGTGACTATAAAATGAACTACATGGAAATTGGAACAGTGATGAGATGCCTTAATAATGCCAGTATGTGTCCCACATATGACACTCTTCTTGGGGTGAGATGGCTGACTTACTAATTGGCAGAGGACATTCTGTTTATGCGAGTAACTATAATGAGGTCTGTGCCAATGCTAAAGAACTTTCTCTCGGTTTTAAAAATAGCATATAAAAATGCTCTTGCGGAGATTCCTTACACAGTTGTTATATGAATCCATGTCAGTTAGACTTTTACTACTGAGAATGCATTTCTTAAACTTGTGGTATTTTTGAATCATTTATGTAATAGAGGTAAGTTATTTGTATTCAAGACTGTGACAGAAGTATATGGTATTGTATGTGAGCACGCATCCTTTCCTTTAGACAGATTTGCTTCCCCCCTAACTTTCTGCTCCTCTAACAAAACTCTCTCTCTCAATTTAAAGACCTGTGGTCAGAATCTGTAGGTAGTTAGGAACGCTGTGGATTAACTTCAAGGTGCCTGAAGATAGAGGGGACAAGTCACCATATGTGAATTCCTAAAATCATCAAAATTTGCCCAACTTGTTTTACAAAGAAGTTCAACATGGAGCTGAGTGATTTTTGTTTGATTTTCTTTTATTATTCTTCTAATTTATATAACATTTCATTTTTGTATCCTATTTCTTCCACATTAAAAAGCACTCCTACATGAAATAGTTAAGTTTAACATCGGTTGATCTCTCATCATGTTACTTTCAGTACCCTTTGTTGGGTGGTCATTTGGAAATGATGAGCATTTTGTTTCCTTTATTGTTTTTGGAGGACATGTTTGAGTATCCATACGACTCACAGCAGAGCTGTCCAGAGTCCAGACAACACAGAAAGTATCCTTTGGTCTGAATTATTTTAAATAGTTCCCATCACTTCCTGGATTTACTTTGGCTATAGACATCTTCTCCATATAAACCAAAGAGATGACAGCCACTAATACTGAATAATACATGGTAAGCAACTAATAAATAATAATACCCCCAGGAGTGGTTTGCATGAATTTTAAATAACTGGTACCTTATCATTTAGGAATATTTATTATTTAGCATGTTTACAAAGTATACTTACCAAACATAAAAACAGAGAAAATACAGATCTCACTAAAAACTTCAAACCTTGATCATAGAAATTCAAAATTTTTAACAGGAGTGATCAGTTTCTAAATAGTAGAATTCTGTAAATAATGGTTGATTGGTGTAGTAAATACAATATGCATATCAAAGTTCTATTTATTTATAAATTCAAGTCACCTAAAGTGACAAAATTGTTCATATATTTAAAAATTGACAGCTTAAGATATAACTTGGAGTTACATATAAAAGATACGACTAAAGAAAATCATGAAATATAAATAAAAGTAGCATATTATGGATTGAAAAATGAGGAAATCCTTAATCATTATTTGAATTGTATTATATTCTGATATTCAATTGCATTATAAATGAAAAACTGGAAGAGAAGGAAAAAATTACCTGTTTTTAAAAGATTGTATTTATTTACTTTAGAGATAGAGAGCGTGAGTGGGGAGAAGGGCAGAGGGAGAGAGAGAATCTCAAGCAGACTCCACGCTGAGCACAGAGCCCCATGTGGGGCTCGATCCCAGGACCCTGAGATCATGACCTGAGCCGAAATCAAGGTTGGATGCGTAACCAACTGAACCACCCAGGTGCCCCAGAAAAAATTATTCTTAATCCTACTACTCCAAGATGGACATTGGTATTATTTTGACATATATCCTCCCCAATTTTTAATGCATATTTCTTTTTGCATTATTATAATAGTATATAGGCATTTTATATACTTCTTCACTTAATATATTCCGAGTCTGTGTAAAATTCATAAGTATGTATTTTATTGCTGCATATTATTTCATTATGTGAAATTGTCAATATTTTTTAAAGATTTTATTTATTTATTTGAGAGAGAGAGAGAGAGCGCAAAAATTGGGAGGAGGGGCAAAAGGAGAGGAAGAAGCAGATTCCACACTGATCACGGAGCCTGACTTGGGGCTCCATCTTAGGACCCTAAGATCCAAAAGCAGATGCTTAATTGACTAAGTCACCTTGGCACCCCTGAAATTGTCAATATTTATGTAACTATTTGCCTATTGCTGGTCATTTAACTTTCTTACTTTTCCCTATCATAATATTGTGATAGGCATCTTTGTGCATTTAGTACTTTGTACATTTTGCTTCTGCTCAGAATAAATTCCCAGGATTGAAATTGCTGGATAGAAATTTCCAAATACTTTCTTACCTTGGCCAAGTGTACTTCAGCTGATTATGGACGAGCCATGAATGAAAAAGTTTATTTTATAATGTTTTCAACCAATGTGGAAGAGACCAAAATCTATTCTTTCCTTTATTCTCATAGAAGCCCTAAATTTCAGTTGGCACAGGACCATGTGGAAGAAAAACTACATTTCTTAGGCTCTCTTTCAACAAGCGTGGCCATGTGACTCAGCTCTGCTTAGTAAGATGAAATGACATGCAAATGTGTTGTGTGGCAGTTTCTAGGAATGTTTGTGGAAGATAATTTGTGGATGCCATGTGCCTATTCCTCTTTAATCCTTTCTCCTTTGAGCTCACTAGAACTTGATGTGATGGTGGGTCATCGTCATTGCTACGTCATGAAGACAAGGACCGTGCCCTAGAGGGATGAACTAGAAGGACCCTAGGTTCCTGCACAGTGCCACCCTTCTAGGCCTGGATTTGCTGCCTCTGAATTTTACATGAGAGAGAAATCAACTCCTCTTTTATTTAAACCACTGTTATTTTGACTCTGCTACATGTAGTTCAAACTAACTCTGTCTGATGCAGACAACTTCTATTTTATTTTGGTTTTTACAAAGTTGTTTTCAGCTAGATACATGGCATATTCAAAAGAACCACTTCAACCCATACAATACATAGAATTAAAAAATGTAGGACTGATTTCAGTGAAAGGAGATTGCCCTGATGATTCTGAAATTAATATCATTAAACAGAGATGTAGTTGAGGGATTTAATTCCATCCTCATGAAAACTTGCTTTAGTTATATCAGTGTTTGTAAAGGCAGATGCTCAGACCCATAAGTACATGACTTGTTGGTTAACTTTAGCCAACAATTCTCTCTTAGCCAACAATTTTAATTTTGCAAAGCCGTAATACTTGAAGGACTGTTAACAAGTCATTTAGTGGGGACCTCTTCTTTGGGGGTAAGTTTTACTGTGTAGTTTTGTTAATTCAGAATTATTAACTCAGTAGTCAACCGACTTACTGGGGACTCCTGGTTGATACGATTTGAAGGTCAGAGCTTCCCATGAAAGGTCAAGTCTTCTAGATCTTTATTTTTTTTAAAGGTTTTATTTATTTATTTAAGAGAGAGAGAGCACACAAGCAGGGGAAGCAGCGGAGGGAGAGGGAGAAGCAGGCTCCCCACTGAGCAAGGAGCCTGACGCGGGGCTGGATCCCAGGACCCTGGGAGCCTGACCTGAGCTGAAGGCAGACGCTTAACCGACTGAGCCACGCAGGTGCCCGGGTCAAGTCTTCTATACCACACTGCCTTTATTTTCTTAAAACTTAGACTGGGGTTTGATTTAGCTGTGGACACTTGGCCACGACTTTTGCTGTATTAGACAAGATCTCCTCTTCCCTTGAATTTTCATGGCATGGAATATTTATCTTACTATGTAGTTATTTGTGTTCTCATAGCGGCTCTCTTTCTGCCCTTTCTCCACTCCGTAGCCCATTTCCTTACCCATTTAATAGATGGTAGACTTTTAAAAGGAGAAAAGCCTACTCTGCCTTCTCCATGGTTGCCACTTAATAAATATTTGGTTAATTGAATTAAATTTCTGAAAGTTATTTGTCTAGCGATGAAAAGTGAGTGGCGCATGCTTTTAATTCTTTACTCCCCTTCAGTATTCATGCCAACTGTTGACTTAAATCATAGGGAGAGCTGAGCAGCCTGGTGGTTTTGTTTACTGTTAAGCGCTCCTTTTTGACTCTGATCGATGAGGTGAAAAATAATTTACATTTGATGTGTGGCTCCCTTATCTTAACCAGAATGACAGCTGCCTGAGAGATAACTTATTAAATGTAAAGTGTGTAGTTACCCCTTGCTTGCACAATATGCTTTGTCTTACTAACAAGCGGATGTAAACACGGGCCTGTAATTACTTTCTGTTCTGCTTCTCTGCATTTATGGTGCTGAATATATTCAGATGTTTCAACAAACAAATTATTGCATAGTTATTTTACCTCCAAGTTGGTGACAGAAAAACGTCTTTTAGGAAATCTGGGTTTAAGAGGATGCTTCTACAAATAAAAAGATATCTTCCGAATTTAGCTGGTATATGCACATCATTAGTTCACTTAAGGTCAAATGAACCAGGAACATTCAGCTCAATAATGATTGTATGTTTAATGAAGATATGTAATTACTTCTTAAAATCATTTGAGACATGGGCCATGAAAATCATTTCAAAAGTTCAGAAACTGGAAGTGCTATTTTAAGAGCAAAGTGAAATTTGAGGCATATTTAGATCACAAAACTTTTTATTAGTATTCCTCGAGGCATTATTCTCCTTGAGGTCTTGAAAGTGAACATGGTATGTGTCTGGTATAGGATTAAATATATTGTACTTAAGCAAAAGCCAGATTGAATGATTTTGTCTAGAGATTTAGTAGGTTAGGAGCTATTTCCTATTATACAAAGAAGTTAAGATTCCCATTCTACCCTAATGAAGTATTTATGAAGCACTAAGGCAAAGGGTATCTCAAGTGGAGTATTACTGCTTAACATATGCACAGATCTCAGAACCCTCTCCATCTGGTTTATCTCTGAATGTGCGCTGGTGTCAGCAGCCTCATGTCTTCAGACCACAAAAGATACACCACAAGTTAAAGATTTTAGTGACAAAGTGATTAACAGGAAATAACATTTTGGAAAATTTATTTAAATCTTCCAGGTATTTCTTGTGGGTTGCCTTATTTGGACTGGAAGAAATTTTATTGAATTACAAGCTGGTATGTCCTTTCACTCATTGGCTTGCAAAACGGCTAATCTTCTATAGGAAACTTTTTTGTGTATGTTCATGTTTCCCACACTTAATAAAATGATTTTTTTTTCCTGGAAAGGTTTTAACTGTTTAATATAAAGACCTTGACCATAATGGATGATTGGATAACAGACACAATGCAGGTTAAGGAAGGAAATTGAGGGGAAAAGTTTCTCTTTCTGTCACATAAAGCAGACATAGCATTTCTCTCCCTCTACCCCTGCCCCCACTCACTCCTATGCATGTGCACTCTCAAATAAATAAATCTTTAAAGAATAAAAAATAAAATAATGACCCTAAGCTTAAAGTAGTTATCAAATCTGAGTTTGAGAGACATACCAGAAAATACGAGTACAAAAAGAAAAGCTTATTCATATGTTCAACTACATTTTAGCCTGCGGTTGGCTGACCCTTGAGACTCAAAGTTGCATTGAAAAAATTCAGTTTGCTTTCCTGCTCTGATTTATCAGCTCAGTGTAACTTTGCTTCTAACAGTCATGAATTTGTTTTTTCTATATAAACGCAATTTAGACGACTGGATGACAAAGCATTCTTTTGCATGTCCACTTTACTATTATTACATAAAAATTATATACAATAACTTTGTGCCAGAATTATAAAGGTTCGTGATTTATCTCTGTAGCACAGAGCTTGGGGTAATGTTCGTGTTTTATTTTCCTCTTATATTTTCATGATTTCTGCTTTATAGGTAGTAAAAGTTCATTACGTTGATATGTTCACTTAAGTATATTATAGCTTATGTCCTGGCAGTTAGACTTCACAGAATATTATTTACTTGTCTCTACACTGAGTAATATATGTGGGTGTGTCACTGTACTAATTTCAAGGATAAACTTTGTAAAGTTTTCATGAGGGGAGAGCCTGTATCTTTCTATGGTAACAGCACCTGCCACTATGCTCGCTTAATATTCCATATCTGTTAAATGAATAATGATGTCATATTCTTTAATTTAAATATTATAAATACAAACTGTCATGAAAAGAATCATCTCTTTAAGATTTTGGTGATGTGAATAAGCTGCTAATTTTTGGAATGTGTTAACAATGAGCGCTATAGCGTATAAATAAAACTATTACTAGGAAACCCATATCACACAGAGCATTATTTCAACCCCTGCAGTACTCTTTCCATGAATTAACACCTTTAATCATCACTGTGACACTCTGATAGGAGTATTGTTTTCATTATTATTTTACAGATGAGGAAACCAAAGCTCAGAGAGGTTAAGATACTTGGCCAAGAGCACAACTAGCTGGTGACAAAGCTGAGATTCAAACTCAGAGCAGTTGACTCAGAAATGCATGTTCTTGGGCGCCTGGGTGGCTCAGTCGTTAAGCGTCTGCCTTCGGCTCAGGTCATATCCCAGGGTCCTGGGATCGAGTCCCACATCGGGCTCCCTGCTCGGCGGGAAGCCTGCTTCTCCCTCTCCCACTCCCCCTGCTTGTGTTCCTGCTCTCGCTAGCTCTCTCTCTCGGTCAAATAAATAAAAAAAAAAAAAAAAAGAAAAAAGAAATGCATGTTCTTAAGCAGTATTGTTTGCTGCCTCCATACAATTATCTTGCTTTAATAATGTGAATAATAATCATACCTTGTATTTGAAGAGTATTTTGCTTTTTGGTTTGCAAAACTACATTAAATTAGAAATGTAAGTTGTCTCTTACATAATTTTAATAAGATATATTCAGTAGCTTAGACATTCATTTACTTGGTGATCTTGGCTGAAGAGAAGCTTATATATTGGTAAATGTAGTTATTATTGAGAAATTTTTACATTTTTTAGATGGTAATAATTTTCCTTTTATTCTCCATAATGCAAATGTGTAACACTATAGAACAGGGGTCAGCAAGCTTTTTCTGTAAAGAGACAGATGCATTTTAGGCTTTGTGGTCAAAATATGGCCTCTGTCACATATTCTTCAATGTTTGTTTTTTCAACCCTTAAAAAAAGTAAAAACCATTCTTACCTCAGCAGGCCTAATTAAACAGAGGTGGCACAGGCCAAAGTTTGCCAGCTTCTGCCATAGAGCATAAATCTAGGGATTCAGGCAAGAAACATTCGACCTACACAAGAAATTCTAATACTGAGCATCCAGATTGCACAGAATGTTAATGAATTTCCATTAAAAAAAACTGTGTTCTATTTTTGTTCCTTTTGGAAAGATTCTGAGTTTATTTTTCCAAGGGTAGCTAAAAATTTAATATGATCAAAACCCCAGCAAGTCCTTTTGTACATAGACAAGCTTATTCTAAAATTTGTATAGATACGAATAAGGCACAAAATAGATAAAACTATATTGAAAAGGAAGGAAAAAATAGGAGGAATCACTCTACCCATTATTCAGACCTACAATATAACTACAGTAATCAAGACAGTGAAATACTGGCAAAGGGATAGAAATAGATAAATGGAACAGAATAGAGAATTTTGAAATAGATCCACACAAATATGCTCAATTGATTTTTGACCAAGGAGCAAAAGCAATTAGATAGAGGAAGGATAGCCTTTGCAACAAATGTCATTAGGACAATTGGACATCCATAGGTAAAAAAATGAATCTCAATACAAAAATTAGCTCAAGAAAAATTATGGACTTAAATCTAAAGTGTAAAGCTGTAAACATTCAGAAAAAAATAGGAAAAAGTTTTGGGTCTAGTCAAACATTTCTTAGACTTGACAGCGAAAGCATGACAATATTGGGTGAAAACTGATAAATTGGACTTTGTCAAGACTAAAAAACATTTATTTGTGAATGATAATGTTAAAAGGATTAAAAAGATAAGTTACAGACTGAAAGAAGATATTTGCAAACCACACATCTGGCAAAGGACTAGTACATAGAATATATAAAGAGCTCTCAAAAATCAACAGTAAAAAAAAAAAAGGGAAAGAAAAATTCAATTAGCAATTGGGCAAAAGACATGAGGAGACATTTCACCAAAGGGGATAGAGAGAGAGGGCAAATAAGCACATGGAAAGATGTTCAACATCATTAGTTGTCAGAGAAATGCAAATTGTAATGACAATGAATTACTCCTTATTATCTTTACCTATCATAATGACCAAAATTAAAAAAAAAAATAGATGAATCACTGAATTCTGCTGAAACCAACATTGTACTGTATGTTAACTACTAGAATTTAAATAAAAATTTGAAAAGAAAAAATATAAAACCAAAAAATAATTTAAAAATGATAACCCCAAATGCTGATAGAGATGCAGAAATACTGGATCACTTACACATGGCTGGTGGGAATATAAAATGCTACAGTCACTTTGGAATTTTTAAGTAGGCTCCATGCCCAGCATGGAGCCCAGCATGGGGCCCAAACCCACAACCCCAAGATCAAGGCCTGAGCTGAGGTCAAGAGTTGAATGCTTAACTAACTGAGTCACCCATGTGCCCCACTTTAGCAGTTTCTTATAAAAAGTAAATATGCAGGTGTGATGTAAATCCAGCTTTTGCACACTTGGGCATTTATTCCAGAGAAATCTTGTGTTCACATAAAAACCTCAACACAAATGATTCATAGCAGCTTTATTTGCAATATACACAGACTAGAAACAAGCCATATGTCCTTCATTGTGTAAATTGTTAAAGAAATTGTGGTGTATCCTTACCATAGAACATTACTCACCAGTAAAGAGGAGAAAATTATTGATACACATAACCACTTGGATGAATCTCAAGAAAATTATGGTGAATGAAAAAAGCCAGTTCCCAAAGTTACATAGTTTATGATTTCACTTATATGACATTACTGAAATGACAAAGATACAGAAATGATGAACAGGTCAGCAATTGCCAAGTGTTGTTGGAGGAGCAGTGATTGACCTTCTTTCCCAGTTATCTCTTGGAAAGGAAAAGGACAAGACCTTTCTTTCCCTTTCCCTCTCATTGTGTTCTTGTGGATGTATAGCCAGTAATAGAGCTATTAATGGTTACATAAATTGTTGAATTGTGCTAACTTGTCACTTCTTGGGATGAGTTTTGTGGGGAGAAAATATATATACATTTTATACACATATATGTCTATGTATGAATCTCTATATATTTCATATATGGGTACATATACAATGTATACATCAGGTCTCATATTAAAAACTATCCACACTCATTTGTTTGCTCTTTCTTAACATAATTTATGTAGTAAATTATTTCCTCACTTATGACATATGTTCTTATAAATATTATCTACAACAACTTTGGGAACTATTTTCCCCACATTTGATCCACTTAGAAGAAAATATCATTTCTCAATCTCTAAGATATCTTTATCGTCCTGCATGAGAGATGGTGTAAATCAATATGCAAAACCCACTGCCTTTATTTAAGAAACAACTTTCTGTCAACAGGGTGTATTCAGAGGGAAATGGGCGAGGTAGCAATATGATGGAAATCCTTTTTATTCATAACTGTTTCTTCTCTATTTGGAATACTTTCTACTCATTTGATAGTCATACCTTAAGTTTCCTTTCCAAGCCATGCTTCTGTGGGTAGACTTTCTTTATACAAGCATACTTCGGAGATATCAGGGGTTTGGTTCCAGACCACTGTAATAAAGCAAATACCACAATAAAGTGAGCCAAATGTATTTTTGGGTTCCCCAGTTCACGTACAAGTGATGCATATGCTATACTGTGCTTTATTAAGTGTGCAATAGCAAAAAAATGTACATACCTTAATTAAGAAATATGCTATTGCTGAAGAATGCTAACCATCATCTGAGCTTGTAGTGAGTCATAACCACTGATCACAGATCGCTATAATAAATTGTAAGAAGGTGTAGTATCTGTGAAGTGCAATAAAGTGAAGCACATTAAAATAAGGTACGTCTGTACTATCACATATCGCCTATACTCTATAGACACATTCATGCGTGTTTCTTCCCCTTAAGATAATCTATAATTGAAAAATCATGAGATTCTTAGAGCCTCTTTTAGAAAATTCCTTCTCTAGCTATCGGTACATCAAGGATATATTCAAGCAGCATATTATTAGAGGAGCTGCTCAATGTCTTGCAAGTGATCTCTCATCAGGATGTCTTCCCTGGATGACACACCACAGTGATCTATTACTGGAATGTCAGATACCCGTAGCAAGCATTCTAAAGGTGGTACATAAACTGGTACATTTTAAAAAATCACCAACATGTTTTTCTTTAAATTTCAGGTTGATTTAGGAAGCAAAAAGATGCTTTAGATATAGAAGTTTCAAAGACTTTCAGAGTCTTATGATCAGATCTACCCGTATACCAGAGGAATAACGCAGTAATGAATCAAAAACATTTTTTTTGCTAAGACTCTACTTTCACTATTATTTAGAAAGTTCAATTTCCTCTGAGATCTAATCTTTAAATGACTATACATTTGAAAAATTTCCCTTAACTGCCAATTCTTCTAAAGCTAAATGATGCCCATATCACTCCATCTTTTATGGGCTGTTTCTGACTAGGAAGGGAATATATACATAGTAATAAGAACATAACAGTTCAAAGAAGTAGAAAAAATTTCTCTTTATACAAGAAATCAATATTAATATTCTGATATATTTCTTTCAACCTTTTGTCTCAGAGTCTCTTTCACATCATAGTGTATATAATAATTTTTATTGTGACTTTTTCACTTAATATTGTAATATTAGTATAGTCTTGGCTATGAAATTTTGTAAACATTTTATCAGCTGTATAATTTCCCATATTATGAACAAACCTGATTTTGTATTAGTATTTATCTATTGCTGGCCATATATGTTGTCACCAATATTTTTAGAAATATAAATAGTTATGGGATAAATATTTTGGCATAAAGATTCTTTCTTTCTATATCTTAGATTATTTCCTTTGTATAGGTGTTTAGAAGTATAATTGTGATGTCAATGATTATGAGTATTTTTAAGGCTCATAATCATGCTGCCAAATTGCTTTCAATATTGCTCAAAGAGCTGAAAGGAAGGGTGGTTAATTTCGGTAAAATGAGAGTACACTGTTATTAAGTGGGCACAACTAGCCAGGATAACATGATAAAGCACATTGGACCTCAGATTACATAGTAGTATTTTAGAGTCATCACAAAGGACTTCTCTTCTCTCCTATATCATTCAATTTCATTTAATTTCTGAAATTTCAATAAAAACATAAAAGTTAAATACTAGTATTAGAGAAAGAGCTCCCAATACAAATTGTACGTAATATTTTCACCACTGTAGCATTTCACAAAAGTGTTTCTATAGTACTATTCCTATGCCACCTACCTGTCTTTGGCTAGGCCAATGAGCTATTCCTACTAATCACCATGGAAGCTCATACCCTGACTGCAGAAACACTGTTCAGCAAGGTCAAGTGGGGGAGAAAAGAAGAGGGCTGGTCCTCTGGCAGAATTAAAGCTCAGGTTGTGAGGTGAATCTAGCAAGGGATTATTTATCATTCCATTAAATGGATTATAACAGTAAAGATGAAGCTGTTGAAAACATTTTTCATTTCATATTT
Organism: Phoca vitulina; assembly: GCF_004348235.1. Taxonomy (NCBI): domain Eukaryota; kingdom Metazoa; phylum Chordata; class Mammalia; order Carnivora; family Phocidae; genus Phoca; species Phoca vitulina. The sequence goes on from NW_022589718.1 coordinate 18,703,581, forward strand.
ATCTATGTTTGACTCTCTTACAGTTAGCTTACTTTATCATACATTATCTGATGATAACCCAAAATTTCCTAAAGAAAATGCACCAAGATGTCGTAACTACTACAGGTCTTTTGAATAGCAGTGATAGGTGATGCTTTGGAAGAGCTGAACTGTACTCTGATTTTTTTTTTTTTTTTTTTACCAATTTTACTACTCCCCTTCCCCTTGTTTTGATATAGTCAAATTAAAATCACTATTTGATTAGATACAAAGATTTAACTCTTTAGTTTTAGTATAGGCTATCTACAGAAGGCTTTGATTAGAGTGCACGTGATATTTTTAACATTTATACACCATGCTATTGGATGACTATGTTTTCTATAGTCATTGTCTTATTTTTAAACAACCTATATTATTGTATCTTTATTTTACGTCTAGGAAAGGGGATGCTTGTAGAGGTGATATACTTTGTCCAAAGTCATTTATTTAGGATGAGTAGATTTGGTCATGTCTTACTGATTTGAGTTTGTGGTCTTTTCAATACACTCCACTGACAATGGTTTCCTAGCTTTTCACAAGTGGCCTCAACAATTTTAATAACTTGACATTTAGAAAAGTAGAAGAGTTCATAATAATGAATCGGTGAAATGAGAGCCTATGAAAAAGAAATCATAGATTGATGTGAGGACTTTGTAGAAAATCATATTGGTTGTTTACAGTCAGCATCTTTTCAGATTGATTATAGGGACCATAGGTTCTGATTGCTTGGTGCCTATTATTTTTCTTTCTAATATCTTGAGTATCTAAAAAAAGATACACCTATGGTAGTTAGGAACCTGGAAAAAGGATATGCAGAAGAGCAACTGCTGATTTAATTGGAATAATAAAATATTTATTGTTCTATTTTTTCCTGAACTTCCTTTTTCTCTACCAATATGAAAATGAATTCTAAAGATCAAAAAGACAATGTGACACCTAGTGTCTGCTATTATAATATGACCTGAACAATAGAATTATCTTCCCCTTTTTCCTCAATTTTGATTTATATTCCTGAGATCATATTTACATACATTAAACAGAAAGTCAGTTATTTTCTCAGATTTTGTTGTATTGACCTCTCTCTGCCTGACACTAATTGCCATCCTTGTCAACAACTTCATTGGCAAACCCACAGCTCATTGAGCAGAGATTGAACCCATCTCCTGGGCAGAGTACACCCTGCCAGTTACCAGTCAGTACCTGTGGATTCATGAGGACCTGTCTCTAGAGCTGTCAGTCCATGAACTTTCATGAACACTAACATACATTCCATTAGAGAGGAAAAAGAAGGAGTGGAAGCAGAAGAAGAAAGTCTAAAATTGTCAGTTATCCAACTTGCTCATTTATTCACAGACACTGAAGACCTATACTCAATTCGCCATTTCTTTATTGTAATCCTATACTCAAGCAAATTCAGAAAAAACTCCGTAGGCAAAGATTGCATGCTAGGTTGCTCAGGTCATGGCTTTGGATAAAAATGTTACTACTACTGCAAACAAAAATTTCCCTTCGTATTAAGGGGAATGTCACTTAGGATTCTGTTACCTTTCGATACATAACTTTGTGACTTTATTATAGCCAATGGGCAGCCATACATCACTTTATTTCAGAACAGTAACAAAATCATGTCAGTTACTTAAGAATAAGTTGTTGGTGGCTTTAATGAGCTAATAATCATCTGATAAAGGCTCAGTAATATTATATTTTGTGGAATTGTTCCCCTTCATCCAGTGATAAGATATACTGTGTTGTAAAGTTGAACTAACACTACAGTGCATTAATAGAACTTTAAAAAGATCACTTTATGAGATTTTCATGATTTTGTTTTATAAAAATCTCCTGTTGGTTTCCTAAAAGTTCCTGAGAGGTTTGAACTTTAGACTAATTTAAAAATGTGCATCATGCTTTCCTGGTTGCTGGTTCCTAGATTAGTGCAGAAATGGTTCTACTGTTCTTCAAGCACTAATCACAAAAGAGGGATGTCTTCGAGGGAAAAGAAAACATAGCTATTTAAATTGAGGCAGTTTATTAAATTACTCTGTAAAATTTACTGTTACGGTGGAAATATCTAAAGAATAAAGCTATATATAACCAAGAATATTATATTCTTTCCTTACAAAAGTCCCAGTTGGATTGTCATGCAAAGGTATTTTTTCCACCTTTCCCCTGTTTTCTAAATAGCATTTAAAATGTTTGTCTTAACTATCAAATCAGTTCATTTTCAGGTATGTTTTGGTAATAATTGCTAGAATGTAAGTGGTGCAGATTTCTTTTTCCATTTGAGAAAATTTTTATGGATTTCTGAATCCTTAAAGACTATGAAGACAAAGCAGGATCATGTGTGAGAACATGCTGCTGCTGCTGGTGGTAGGTAAACATTCTCTGCAGGAGAGCCAGGGAACCTGAGACATGGCTGAGGTTTTCAAAACCTTAATGAATTTTAGGGGCGCCTGGGTGGCTCAGATGGTTAAGCGTCTGCCTTCGGCTCTGGTCATGATCCCAGGGTCCTGGGATCGAGCCCCACATCGGGCTCCCTGCTCAGCGGGAAGCCTGCTTCTCCCTCTCCCACTCCCCCTGCTTGTGTTCCCTCTCTCGCTGTGTCTCTGTCAAATAAATAAATAAAAAATCTTAAAAAAAAAAAAAAAACCTTAATAAATTTTAAAAAGTTAATTAACAAATTGAACTGCTTAAAAATTAGAATGGAGAAAGTAGATATTTATATATATTTAATATAATATACAAATATATATTCATGTTATTTATTACATATTTATGTTTTATATTTATAGTTACCATAATATGTAAATATATACTTATATATTTATAAATACATTTATATGGTCAGAGCCAAGAATTTCCCACTGACTTCTGCAAGTGAGCAAGTGAGCAAATGTGATCAGTGAGCTAACGGCTTTTCATCAAACTGATACATGCTGATCTGGTAGAAGAAAGTTCCAGAGGGAAAACCAACTGTAAAGGACCCAGTGTAAGAAATAGCTGGATTCGTTGGAAGAACACAAAGAAATTCAGTGTATTTGAATCCCCGCTGGGATATACTGATGTGTAGACTATAAAGAAAAGAGATGTGTTTGGAAAGTTGGGCTGGGCCCTGATGTTGGGATTTATACACCACGAATAGGGTTTGATTTGTATTCTTAGAGTGGTAAGAAGCCATTTAAGAATTCTATAATCTGGTTACAATAAAATTTTTCTGGCTTTTGTGTGGTGAATGAACAGAAGTTGGGCAACAATTAGATAAAGAGACTGTTGCAGAAGTCCAGCTGAGAGATGCTGGTGACTTGAGGTAGGGGATTCACAAGGCACGTGGACATGAGTGGATGCATGTGGGAGACATTTTGTGAGTAAAGTCAAATGATAATGAGGGGCACAAGCACAATAATGGATGAATCCCAGGCTGATAGTCTTATCTTCTTAGAGACCAAACTCTTTCTTCTACAAGAGTTGTAGACCACCCCTCTCCTGTAGTTTAGAATCATCCTAACTGTGGAACCAACGTTTTTCTTTGTCAGGTGGAATGTCAAACACCCAGGCCTGCCTTCCTGCAGGTGCTGTTAATACTTTCTGCCCTGCTCTGTCATCACTGGGCATGTCCCCTGCCAACTGGACTTTCTTGGTCAGGTTCCCAAGAATACAAACATAGTCCAAACAATCAAAAAACCCAAACTTTGAAATACAGAAGACAAACTGGTGGTTGCCAGAGGGGAGGTGGGTGTGGGTGAAGTAAGTGAAGGGGATTAATAGGTACAAACTTCCAGTTATTAAAAAAAAAAAAAAGATTATGTCTTAACCTTTCCTGGAGTGCTCAGCTATATCCTGTAACCTGGAACAAATTCATAAAAACTGGAGCTAGAAGAAACCCTAAAGAATATTTAGTCTAATCCCCTCATATGATAGAGGAAGGACTTAAATTTTTGGATTTTAAGGTGACTTGTGCAGAGTCATACAGCCATAACCAGGTCTAGAACTTAGGTCCTTTTTCCAAGGGAGAACACTCTCATTTTGTGCAAAGTTTAGCAGTTAAACCTATGCCTAAAATCTTAGATAGAGTGAAATTCCTTTAAAGTAATAGTAGGATTGGGAGTCACTTGTTGCCAGTAGAAATCTGCATGACCAAGGAAAACAACACACAATGTTTAAGAGTCATCACTGAAGAACAGTAAACTTGCTTTCCCATAAAGGAACAGGAAAGGGGCTCCTCAATATATCAAATACTAGATAATGTAGTTTTTAATATTTTCCAAACAAGGATGATCCACTGGGGTCTACTTGTGATAAATGTACATTTCTAGAAGTGGTATTTTGGGGTAAAATATACTCATTTTCAACACTTTTGATATATATTCTCAAATTGTCTTCCAGAAAAGTTTTATATTCTCAAGAGCAGCATATGACAATGCCTTCCTTGTCAAAAACAGATCTGTGTATATATTTGACTACTGCTATTGGCTTAGCAGAAAGGAAAAAAGAAAGCTCTAAATGAAAGCCAGTCACAGCTGTGAGTTGTGGAATAAGCCAACCTCCTTTTTTTCACCAAGATTCTTCTAGCCACATCTTTATAAAGGGAATGAATGAATTGCAGACCTGCTGCACAACATATCTGTTTTCCAAAAGCCAATTTATGATTTTCAGCCATTTCAGACTTTCAAGTCAAGAGAGTGGAGGCAAATGGAGAGCTGGTTCCTGGCTCAACCCCCTTTTCTTCCCAGCCCTGTCTCACCTCACATGGAAAGAGCTGTATGCACACACACATCACACTCTGGTCTACATTTTCCAAACTCTATTCAGATCACTCCCTCAGCAGCTTCTCCTTGGCCACTTCTCACCCAAGCTCACATACACTAGTGTCATGGGATATCCTGAGGGCACACACACACAGGGAAGAAGATCTCACAGAATGGTTGTTAAGGCATTTTTGGATGCTTGCTATTTGGATCTCGATCCAGGGAAGGAAGGCCTATGCTTCTATGTAGGCAAGTTCATGGACTGACTCCCTTGGGCCCATGGACTGACTCCCTTGCCCCATGAAGAAGACTCAGCTGGAGAAGGGCCAGGATGATATCTTCTAAATGTGGAGTCTAGGTCAGGGGTCTGTCTTACTGGATCTAAGCATAGTAATGTTGACCCAAGTTGTGGGAAAAACTAATGAGGATTAAAAAGGATCAGGGAATTGGAGTTGGGAGGCAGGTTCTGTTTTTATTTTACTTATTTTATTTTATTATTTTAAATTGAAGTATAGTTGACGCACATTATGTTCACTTCAGGTGTGCAGCATAATTATTCCACAACTCCATATGTTATACTATGCCTACCACATGCATAGCTACCATCTGTCACCATACAATGCTATTACAATTCCACTGATTATATTCCTTATGTTCTACCTTTTATCTCCATGACTTATTCATTGCATAACTGGAAGCCTGTATCTCCCACTCCCCTTTGCTCATTTTGTCCATGCTTTGCCCCCTTGCCCCTCAGGTCCTGCTTTTAAATTGAGTTTTCAAGGTAGCCATTTGAGAAGATAAAATTTGAATAAAATCTTAACAAAAGAGGGAGAGTTAACTATAAGTTATCTAGAGAAGAGTATGCTAGGCAGACAGTAGCAGCAAGTGCAAAGGTCCTGAGGTAGGAGCATGCCTTGCATATCGGATGAACAGCAAGAGACCAGTATACAATGGAGCAGAATGAGTGAGAGAGAAAGAAATGAGATGAAGTCAGAGAGATGTTGGGGATGAGGATGAAGTATGGAGATCATACAGGGACTTGTGTAGTGCTGTAAGGCCTTTCCTTTTACTTAATGAAATGGACAACATATTGTAGTCACAAATGTAAGATGATTCACCTTACATTTCCAAGGAGCACTCTGATGGCTGGGTTGATAGCAGATTCTTCAGCAGTGGAAGAGTCAGAGACACTAGTTAGTGGGTGATTACAGTTATTCAGGAAACAAATGGTGCTAGGCTGTAGACTAGCTGAGACACAGTTGGATTTTCAATATATGTTAGCAGAGAGTCAGCTAGATCTATTCTGTGAGATTAGAAGTCAAGGGTGAGAAAAAAAAGAATAAAGGAGAATAAAATGTGGGACGAGCAGCCTTTGGGGAGATAATACCAGGAGTCCAGTTTTAGATTTGTTGTTTTGAGATGTCTACTATTTGATATTAAAGTAGTTATATGGATTTTAACAGTTGGATATATGATTGTGATATGGAGGACAGATGTCCAGGCTGGAGGTATATATTTGGGCTTGAAGATGGTTATTAAAAGTTATAAGACTGTGTAAGTTTGCCAAGGGTGTTAGTGTGAATCGACTGGGAAAAGACCAAGAACTGAGCTGTGGGGCCCTCAGGGAGAAGAGCAGGGATGAGCAAGGAGGCTGGGGAGAGTGACTGTGGAAGGAAACTAAGAGGAGGTGGTGTCCTGCAAGCCAAATGAAGAAAGCCTACCAAGGAAGAGGGAGTGATCGACCAGGTCAAATGCTGTAGTGTTCAAGTGAAGGTAAGAACTGAACACTGGCCGTTAGATTTACAAGGTAGGCATCATTGTTGGACTTATCAAGAGTTTCCTATAGACAAAAGCCTAACTGGAGTAGATTTAATTTAGAAGGGATGGAGTGGAATAGGAAAATTATATATAGACAATTATGTGAAAAGTTAAAATATATACAAAATTAGCAAAAAAAGTATTTAAGAATTCCAGCTCTCTACTTAAAAATAACCATGGTTATTTTAGTATATTTTCCTTACATGTGTGTATATTATTAAAGAAGTCTATACCATAAACATTTTATTATTGTCATTAATTATTCTATAAAAGCAATATTTTAATTATTATAAAAGCAATAGTCCATGCCACAGCCATACTAGTATTTATTTAACTAATCCCTTAGTACTGGGTTGTTTTCTCAGTTATAAACGACACTGATATGATAAATGCCATCATATATAAAGCCTGGTAAACATCTCTGACTATATTTCATTAGAATAAATCCACAGACATAGGATTACAGGGTCAAGAGGTGTGAGCATTATTTCTTATGATCTATTCCCCTAATGTGCTTTCTTAAAAGGCAGAACCAAATTATACCCTTTTCATTAAAATAGAGGAGGGCACTTTCTATCACTTGTTTGACAAGTGGAGGGTTTACAATTTAAAAACAATGTTGTTTTGGTAGTAGGGAACTTTTAGTTCACTGGTGTAGTTTGATTTGGATGTCTAATAAATGTGAATATGTTAATAAATTTGATCATCTTAATATCTTAAGCTTATTGGCTTTTTGTTTTTTTTTCTTTTTGTTGTTTTGCCTATAAAAGACAAGTTAGAGTTAACTTTTCCAAGTTAATTCGGATAGTCATTTTACTCTTATTGTTTTTTCTACTATTTGTATTTTTTAAATTAATTAATTAATTAATTTAGAGAGAGCACGAGCAGGGGGAGGGGTAGAGGAGAGGGAGACAGAGAATCTCAAGCAGACCCCCCACTGAGCATAGAACCCAATGTGGGGCTTGATCTCACGACCCTGAGATCATGACCTGAGCCGAAATTAAGAGTCTGACACTTAACTGACTGAGCTACCCAGGCGTCCCTATTACTTGTATTTTTAATTAACATATTGCTAATATTAGACCTTTACCTTGTAAATATACTGTATCCTTGCAAATATACTGCATCCTGAAATTAGATATGTGTGTTTATTTTCTTATATTTCAGTTATGGTTTTGTTCTATAGAAATTAAATCTAATTTATCTGCATTTTGTATTGTGAGTTCACATAGACTCACAGTTTTCCCCCCAAATAAACAAATATCACAGCAGCATTTATTGAATAATTTACCTTTTCATTACTGCTTTGAAATGTCACTTTTACTTTAACTTACAATATTTTATAAAATAAAATATATTCCTGGATTTTCTGTGTTTTTTACAGGAACTCTTTATTCTTACACCAGTTTCACATTCTTTAATTATTTCTTTACAAAATATGTCAAAATCTGGTCATGCAAGTTCAAAAATTCCTTGGCTATTCTTGTGTATTTATTTCTCTGGATAACTTTAGAACTATTTTGCCTTACATTTGTCTAAAACATGGTTGGAGTTTACACTGGAAATGTAATCTATCTCTAGATCAATTTAAGTACTCCTTTTAAAAAAGTTTTATTTTAAAATTTTATTTACTTATTTGTCTTTCAAAGCTTTATGGTGGCATACTCAAGTCAGTAAATGCAATATATCACATTAATAGAATGAAAAGTAAAAATCGTATAATCATCTTAATAGATGCAGAAAAAGCATTTCACAAAATTCAACATCCATTTATGATAAAACGTCTCTACAAGTTGGGTATAGAAGGAACATATCCCAACATAATAAAGGCCATATGTGACAAGCCCAAAGTGAATGTCATACTTAACAGTAAAAGTTTGAGAGCTTTTCCTCTAACATCAAGAACAAGACAAGGATGTCCACTCTCACCACTCTTTTTCAACACAGAACTGAAAGTCTTCACCAGAGCAATCAGGCAAGAAAAAGAAATAAAGTTGCAGGATATAATGTCAATATACAAAAACCATTTCATTTCTATACGCTATATGCTAATAACAAATTATCCAAAAAGGAAGTAAAGAAAATAATCCCATTTATAAAAGCATCAAAAATAATAAAATACTTAGGAATAAGTTTAACTAAGGGTGAAAGATCTAGAAACTGGAAACTATGACTTTGATGAAAGTAATAAAAAAGACACAAATAAATGGAAATATATCCTGTGTTCATAGAAGAATTAGTATGTTAAAATTAAGAAGGATTAATATTGTTAAAATGTCCATACTACCCAAAACTATATATAGATTTAATGCAATCCCTATCAAGATTCCAAAGGCATTTTTCTACCAAAATAGAAAAAACAATCTGAAAACTTGTAGACCCCGAATGGCCAAAGCAATCCTGAGGAAAAAAAAAGAAAAAAATACACACACACACACACACACACACACACACACACGGAACAAAATCAAGAGCCCAGAAATAAACCTTTGCATATATGGTCAACTAATATTTGAAAAGGGAACTGGGAATATTCAATGCGGAAAGATAGTCTTTTCAATAAATGGTGCTGGGGAAACTGGCTATTCACATGCAAAAGAATGAAACAGGACCACTAGCTTAAACCACTCACAAAAATTGGGGCACCTGGGTAGCTCAGTTGGCTAAGCATCCAACTCTTGATTTTGGCTCAGGTCATGATCTCAGGGTCCTGAGATCAAACCCTGTGTCAGGCTTTGTGTGGGACATAGAGCTTGCTTAAGATTCTCTCCCTTCCTCTCCCTCTGCCCCTCCCCAGTCCACTGGCACTTTATCTCTCTCTCAAAAAACAAAACAAAACAAAACAAAAACCCAAAAAACAAACCACTCACAAAAATTAACTAGAGATACATTACAGACTTAAATGTATGACCTGAAACCATAAAACCCCTAGAGGAAACTAAAAAGCTCCTTGACATTGATTTTGGCAATGATTTTATGGATATGGTACCCAAAACATAAGCAATAAAAGCAAAAATAAACAAGTGGGACTTTATCAAACTAAAAAGTTTCTGCACAGAAAAAAAAAAAAATCAGCAAAATGAAAAGGCAACCTACAGAATGGGAGAAATATTTGCAAACCATATATCTAATAAGGGGTTAATATCCAAAGTATATAAGGAACTCATACAACTCAATAGCAAAAACAAAACAAAAAACAAATGGAAAAATCCCACAATAATCCAATTTAAAAATGGACAAATATCTTGAATATACATTTTGCCAGAAAAGGTATTCAAATGTCTGACAAGTGTGTGAAGAGTTGCTAATATCAATAATCATCAAGGAAATGCACATTAAACCCCTAACAAGATGTCACCTCACAAATGTTAAGAATGTCTATTATCAGAAAGATAAGGGGTAACAAGTGTTGGCAAGGATGTGGACAAAAAGGAACCCTCGTGCACTGTTGGTGGGAATACAAAGTGGTGTAGCTGCTCCACAATATGGAGGTTCCTCAAAAAATTTAAAGTAGAACTACCCCATGATCCAGCAATTTCACTTTTGAGTATATATCCAGAGGAAATGAAACTACTGTCTTGAAGAGATAGATAGTCATGTCCCCGTGTTCACCGCAGCATTATTTACAACAGCCAAAACACGGAAACAACCTGTGTCCATTGACAGATGAATGGATAAAGACAAGGTGGTATATATTTAGAGAATGAGCTATTATTCAGCCACAAAAAAAGAAGAAATCCTTCCATTTGTGACAACATGGATGAAACAAGGGCATTTTGCTAAGTGAAATAAGTCAGACAGAGAAAGACAAATACTGTATGATCTCATGCATATGTAGAACTTAAAAGAAACAAACTCAGAGAAACAGAACAAATTGGGGGTTGTCAGGGGTAAGTGTGAACTTCCCTTGTGTCTGGGGTCTCCAACTATTCTAGACTGACACACTAGTATACACTTAAATGATTCCTTAAAATTTTGTTGATTCTCCTTATTCACGATTATGGTAGTTAGTTCTTTTTCTCATGATCTACCACGGATGATACAGTTCATATGCTTAGAAAGGCTTGTCTCACTTCTCAATTCAGGTTATGAGGTTGCCCTGTGACCTCATCTCTCTGATGGGCTCATAAAGACCTATGATTTGTATTTTATATGGCCTTCTTTTAGAGTTGATTGGGAGTGGCTTTTCTTTGTGAGTTTCTACAGACTAAATGGAAGCAAAATTTCCAGGTCTTTGTATATGAAGTTAAAACACTCTTCTTCTGTTAGACTCTGTTTGTAGTACTTCGATTAAATTTGTTCTGCTTATAAACAATGATTCAATGCACAGATAGCTTCCATGAATTCTTCTGTTTTTGCTCATGCCCTTAGCACTGCAGGGATGAAGATTCTTATCTCCAAAGATGCTGTGCTTCTCTGCCCATCCACTCTGAACCTGACTCTATTGAATAAGGGAAATGAAGTGAACGTGGTGGTAGGCACACAGTGTGGCCAAGTCTGTTGGGGGGAGATCATGACCTTGTCCCCACTGACCCGTCATTGCCATATATGAAAAGGCTGTATGCATCTTACATACATCGTGAGATTCAGTTTTTGCCATTGCCATCTATAAATGCCATACTGTAGCCAAACTGAAATACTGACCATTTCCCAAACATACTTGAATTTATTTGCAAATGCCGATTTCCCTTTCTGTAATGCCTTTTCCAATCTGTGAACTCCTAATCCCCACCCACCCAGCAAATTTATAGTCAGAATTAAAATGTTACCTCTTCTGTGTAGTATACAGAGATCATTGTTCCCACTTCTGTGTCTTCCTGAGTCTGTTTACCCTGTGTTGCACCTGTCTGCTTAAAGTCTTGCAAGGATGAAAACATATATAACCCGCGAGGGCCAAGTTGATGGTCAGCCCAGATCCAGATTTATTGCACTAACTACTTGTTAGTGAATAATATTTTCTTTCTGAACTGCTGAAAGGATGATAAATAAGTCTATATGGAATTTATTCTCCACTTATAAGGATCAGGACTTTGAAGCCTAACTCCTTCTCAGGGAAAGAAAAATCTGCAAGTATTCAGTTATTATATACATAGACACAAGATTTCCATCGGGGTTTTCCCTAAGGGTCCTCAGCTAATCAAAACTTCAAAGAATAGGGTCTGGAGCTAAGGGCAGCAAGAAAGGACACACTAGTGGATGCCTAGCAAACTCCTTTTCTTAACTCCCAGACTTTAGCCTTAGGGCCTATGTGTGTGATCCAGGCTTTCAGTGATCCAGAATCCCCTGTGTGTTCCTGTGTTCTCAAACAAGTTCTTACTTGGTTTGCCCAGATTTGTTTGTGGTTCAATATCAGTATTTCTGCAGTAAATGAACCACATGCCCATGTCATCTGTAACATTTTGAAAGAAGCTTAGTTGAGTCATGGAAATGTTTTGTGCTCTCTAGTCATTCACCAAGTCCAAGCTCTAGATGGATCCACTGATAAGATTTATATTTTTCCAAACCAGACACTAGACACCCAACGTTCCTTTATCACAAGGAAATGGAAACAGCATTTGTGTTGCTTTTTGCTGTGCATCCTTCTAACAATAGATCTGCAGGTAGTTATGACCGAAGAACCGCAGGGAGGGAGGCGAGAGGGAGCTGATGGCTTTCTAAAGCATGGCTATGCCATTTATTTTCTCAGATCATATTTGAGGCCTTATGATTTTCTGGAAGGAAATTTTCTTCCTGCTGACTATAAGAGTAATTATTGTGTCTTGAGGAAACGGCTTAAATATTAAATTTAGTTCCCTTACTCTGGAAATAAAGTATTTATTCCTACGGATTAAACATATTCAACTGTAATGTTCAGTTGTTCTTGGCTACATTATGTATTATACGTCCACACACAGTGTTTTCTGGGTCCAATACAATGGAAGGAAAAGGCACTCAGTAAATGTGGCTATTAATTTTATTCTTTTCTGCTTTCTTTTACTTAGAGGTATATTCGCTTATGTGAAATTGTGGGCTGAGTACAGAAAGCAGGGCTACTGCCCTCATCTTTTATTGTAGCCTAAAAACCAATCTGAATATACACAGTCCTAGAAACAATTACCCTTAAATATTTCCATAAAAACTTCAGTTATTTCTTTGTGGGTTTCCTGTAACAAATGAAAAGTGGAAAGACAGGGGAAATATGTGAAATCTTCAAAGCTATAATGAGGAATGAGATTGCTTCAGCTTGCTTGGACGAGGAAATATCAAAATAACCAATTTAGTGCATTCAGTAATACAGTGGCTTCTTGAAGAATGAGAATTAAAAAGGCATAACAATAGGCAGCACATTCTAAAGAAAGTGACCTGACCATTTTTGGCTCCTAGTCTCTGCATTCCTACCTCCTCATAAACAGCCCACCTGGGCAGCAGGGACAAAACAGAGATGAGCAATGGTTTGTTTTTCAACAGAGGTTGGTTAAATTCATTCATTCTTTTTCCACAGAAAATTGAGAGTTAGAAAGCAAAATCCTTTTAGATGGAAGAAAGAGAGTGGTGTGTGTGTGTGTGTGTGTGTGTTCTCTAGTGAAGCAGTTTGGCCTCCTTCAAATTTGCTAGAATTCAAGACCTATCTAAATGCTTTAACCAGGTGAGATTTCTGGAGTGATTCACAGACTGCTTTCTTTTCCACATTCCATGTAGCTCCATGTTCATAAATACTGACCAAGTGCTCAGACTACTTCTGAAGTACATGTATTTAATCAAGAGACCAGCAGCTTCCATGATGCCCAGAGAAGCCATGCTCCATGCTTGTACCTCCTTCACAATGGCTTCCGGGGAGTTCACCCTGTGACAAAATTCTTCCTCATTGCTTTTGTCCCCAGGGCTCAGGTCTTTCTGGTGTTTATGTTACTGCGAGTATACTTTCAGCTTTCTGACACAGTCCAAATTCCTGAAGTCCCTACGTCACCATCACCACCCCAAAAGCATATGTACCACGAGGTCTCTCTGGCTCTGCTCCAGTCAACTATCCATTTATTCTTCAGGATAAAGAAATCTTATCTTAAAAATGTACTCCAGGGTGCCTGGGTGGCTAAGTCGTTAAGCGTCTGCCTTCAGCCCAGGTCATGATCCCAGGCTCCTGGGATCAAGTCCCGCATCGGGCTCCCTGCTCCGCTGGAGGCCTGCTTCTCCCTCTCCCACTCCCCCTGCTTGTGTTCCTGCTCTCGCTATCTCTCTCTCTGTCAAATAAATAAATAAAATCTTTAAAAAAAAAAAAGTACTCC